>NC_140939.1:36023434-36238434 GCF_014529385.1 Adiantum capillus-veneris
TATCTGTCTAGAAAGTTTTCTCATGAGCTGAAAAAAACTTGACATTTTTTTGGAATATGAATTCCATCTTTAACCTTGTCCTTGCACAACATTTCACAACCTAAACTGTGTGAAAAAACGGGTCCTGTTTTTGGCTTTTTTTAACTTTTTGCAACTATACCACTCTAGAATTCATGTTTGTGGGGTCTATAATGCTAGAGAACTATCTTTAGTAGTCCTCAACATGTCTAGATGCTTCTAGGGAGAAATAAATGTTAAAGTTGTAAGTTATGACCAAATTACAAATATTGTCAAATCCTGTTTTTTAGCCAATTTTAGCTCTTCTATGATTTTTTTGGTGGCTTTCATGATATCCAAATGTGGTTTTGATTTTCTATGTCGCATATTGTAACATAAAGCTAATATTCCTTGAGTTTTGGGGCACCTAATACCCTATTTTGCATAGTAGACAACGATGGTTGATTTTTTCAATTATAGAAGAAAACGAAACATTCTAGTATATAAGGTATAGCTTTTTCAATCTTGTTACTTTCTTGTGACAACTACATGCATTTGGTAGGTAGTAACCATATCTAGTCATAAGGATCAAATTTGGCTAGATATTGAATAGTTTCTATGGGATTCTACAACTCATAATGTTGAACCCAGGTTTTTCATGTTTGCTGTATTTAGCACTTCATCTTTGTCCCCAAGATTCCCCTTGGTAAGAGATGTATTATTCTTTTGATATGCTCCATGGCTCCTTATGAACCTAAAGGACAATAGGGAACTACGAAAACATGCATATATTATTTGTATTGAGCGTGGCTATAGAAACTTTGATGATAGGTTTGCAGAATGGTAAAAAGTCAACTTTTTTGTACCTATTTCTTTTGGCAAAAGAAAAAATAGTGAGTGAGAAGCAATCATATGTTCTGATCACCAACCCATTGAAGTTAACTAGGGAATTTATCTCAAGTCCTACAAAAATCCATAATCTTATTTTTATGCAACAAAACATGAGAAATGATTGTTTTGATGAAAATGTACTGGTCCATCATATTTGGAGGCTTGGTGTGACCAAAAGATGAGAAATTTTACAAGTTTCTTATTTTTTCCATGTGTAGTAGGCCTTGAACTATAACCTCATGAAAGGATTTTACAAAATGAGTGGATCTACTATGGTTTTGGAGGTTTTTTTCAAAACCCTGAAAGGACACTTTTATGTCCTGTTAGGTTACCAACCTAGTGTTAAAGGTATGTAGGATTATACGAGAGGTTGATACGGGCATCGAAGTTCAAGATGATCATAAGGTTAGTCAAGGAATGCTCACAAGGAATGTCGTGTTTGGCATTGCTTTGCTAGATATGTATGCCAAATGCGGTGCCATAACTTTTGCAGAGCTTCGTGTCTGCAATATCAGCTCTTGCAATGCTTTAAATGTATGCCAAGTGTGGTGTCCAAAGACCATCAAATATTGGCCAAGGGCCACCCACATCTTACGGCCGTCCAATGGCCAAATTAAAGTGCCCGCCCACTTGAGAATTAAAGTGGCCTAAACTAAGGAGGTGTCTGAAGCCAAGGAAAAAAAATAAAGGCAATGGCGTTCAACAACGAGGACGGGAGCTGCGCAGGGAAAAAATGGCACGCAGAGGCCTGCATGGGCCTCAGACGCCCTCACCGCAATGTCGGAAGATGCTCAGGAGGTCGGGGCGCCCATGTTCGGCACCGGCTGCTAGATTTTTGGTGCTGCCCGAAATCCTACTTTGCCACTTCAGGAGCGACCATTCTTATGCACTGACGCCGGTGCTACTGCTAAGGGGGGAAAAGCGCTATTAATAGCGATTTTTTTTTGCATGTGTGTTAGGAAGAGAACGAGCAAGAGGGTAAGCAGGTGGAAGGAGCTCTCTCTCCCTTGATCTCCAATCCAACCAAAGCAAGGGCGAGCTCTCTCTCTCTCTCTCTCTCCATCTCCAATCCATGCAAGGACGAGCTCTCTCTCTATCGATCTCGACAAGGCTCAAGAAAGGGCTTTGCAACCAAGGCAACCAAGAAGACTATTTCTCATCGTCTTAGGGAAGGAGAGATCAACAAGGGCTTGTAAGCAGTCATAGGAGAAGAAATACTCTTCGGCATAGATAGTGATTGAAGACAAATCCAACAGATAGAATCGACACAGTAGGATTTTCCTCGTCAGCAGGCAAATTAGTCTAATTATCTCTTTTTGATGAATTTCAGAGCCGTTAACGGCCCGGAGTGATCTGTAATGGGAGTTTAAGCTCCTTAACTATCATTAGCATTATTTAATGGTGTCGTTAATGATACTTCTTCTTGATTGCGTATCTGTTTCGTTGGTGTTTCAAATTTTCAAGCAAGTTTTGTGCGTCAACAGTATTACCGAGTAATTAATTGCCGCTGTATTGTGCAGTGCAACAATTTTTTGCTCTCAATTTTTCCACAGCCAGCAGCCTGGTGCTGACCTTGCTCAAGTTTTAAACACTTATCCCTCGACACCTGGTGAACCTGACCTGAAACCGAGCCGGGGTGGGAGAATTGTTGAAGCATATGTCTACACCACAAGGAGCAGCCATGTAGCAGATGATGCAACAGTTTGCAGCATACATGCAACAGAATAGGCTGCCCAACAGCAACATAATTTGCAAGAGCGGATTCGTAAAGCTCGTCAAAATGTTACGAAAAAGCTACAATGGTTTGAGGGCCGAGATATTTCAAAATTTTGTAATTTGTATGAGCAGTCTATGGAAGCTAATGGTATTGAAGACCAGGATTCAGTGGAAGGATTTCATATGATTGCAGTGCCAAAACTTAGGGCCCGGATTAAAGAAATTCAAGCGGCTCAAGGGCCAAACTCGCAGGATTTTAAGAAGGTGCTGCAAGAGGAATATTTTCTAGAGGATTCTCAATGGGTGACCAGACAGAGTTTTTCAAAGTGGGTGCAGAAGAAGGGTAAAAATTTATCTGCATGAGAACTGTTGCGAGAGTTTGAAAAGAAGTTTGATCAGTTATCGTCGACAGAACAACGTTCCTCGAGGGATCAAAAGGTGGAATTGTTTATTCAAGCTGCTGATTCGCGACTACAAAAGAATTTGGTGCAATTATTGCAGGATCCGGCGGGAGAATTGGGGTTGACATCAGACTGGAAAATAGTATCTGAAGTGGTGAACACGATCATAAAACGACAGAAGCGAGTTGATAAGCAAATCGTGATCGAGGTATTGGATGATGATGAAGAAGAGATTAAAGAGAAGCCGCCCGCTACATTACCCAAAGTGGAGGGGCCTGTTCTTGACGATCTCATTAAAAGTATTCAAGAGCTAAATTTGAATTTTAAAACTGTTAAATTTGAAGGGTTAGCTGCAAAGGCGTCTACTTCTGAAGCTAAGCAGCAACAGTAGCCAGCACGTAAAAATTGGGATCGATACATGTGGCGCGATAGTGAAGACCACAGGTTTGTGAGAGAGTGTAATGATTTTGATGAAGCTTATAAGAAGAATGTGGTTTTCTGGAAAGAAAAGAAGATTCATCTCAGGGCGACAGGGGAACTGCTCTCTTGAACTTTGGCAGAGGTGGAATGAAGAAGATTGTGGAGGAAATACAACATAACTTGCCCTTGTGGAAGCAGCTGCATATGGGCTGCAAGTTTGTGGTAAGGAAGATGATGATGGTATAGGTGCAAAGGGCCAGTTGTGGCCATATGCTCTAAAGACAGCAAAAGTAGGTAAGGTAACATACGGGAAGTTACGACAGGTGGAAAATTCAATTCGAGAAACCACTGGGTGGACCGATCCAGTGGATTCTCTTTCGGTATATGCTTATATTGCTAAAGCTCAAGCCAATGAAGCTATGGTGGACGAGAAGCGGAAAAGAGATGAAGAGGTGGCTGGGGCATCAAAAAGGCCCACGAGATCCAGCAATAAGAAAGAAGAAGTGCCAGCTCCTAAACCTGCTCCGGAGGTGGTTATGGAAGAGGCTCTGAAGGACAAGAAGCAAGGTAAGCCTAAAGGGCCCTCGTATAAACTCAAGTTTGATATTGAACTGGCTACAAATTTGAAGAAAGTTTTTGAAGAACGTTGGGATGGGGGAAATAGAACAACACACAGGACACAAACTCGATGCCTCTCTATAGCCCAGCAGGTATCTAGCACCCCAAACCACACAGAAACATGTACACACGCACACTATCCGCCAACCTTCACACCGTGGACTCACCTACGACCAACTTTGGTTACACACAATCACCTTTACCGACGCACACATCAATGCACACAAATCAGTAAACACACTCACACTGGGAGACCTCACAAGCCTCGACCGCACACAAAACCACTCTCAATCTACAACCACAATCAATCAATCTCTCTCTCTCTCTCTCTCTCTCTCTCTCTCTCTCTCTCTCTCTCTCTCTCTCTCTCTCTGCGCACACACAAAAGACCCGGAGCCACCGCTACCACGGGTGTTATGCACGAGACGACGAGTAGACAAGAAGATGGCAGTCAAAGACCAGAGAACTAAACCAAACCGTAGACTCAGTTGTGCATAGTAAACAAACAAAACTCTGATACCATCACGATCACTATCAAGTGCGTGCATTGGTGTATTTCGACACCTCTCACACATGGTCCTCCCTTCACATGGCTAAATCCCTTGACGGCTTCTCCTTCACACACTTGGCAGCCCTTGGCTTCCCTTCGATCTTTGCAAACAACCCGCTAACTACCCTCGTTCTCTTGCGACCCTTCTCTAGCTCAGTATGGCCACCCCTGACTGGATGCTCCACAAGCGGCCTCCTTGATGGCCCTCCAATTGCAGCCCGTCAACCCCTTCAGGAGCTCTCGGTCCGGCAATCCGTAGCTCTTGTGGTGGCCTAGCCTCGTTCCCTGTAGGTGACGACCCTCTGCCTGCAGCCCTGGCAACCACTCCTCTGTCATCCCTCCTTCCCTCCTGGCGTCATCCCCCTACAGCCCGCCTTTGCAATCGATTCCCCCTTCTCTGTGGGGATGACCTGCAATCAACCACCTTCTGCATATCGGGCTGCCCTCCTCGTCTCCTGCACACAAGGCCTCAGGCCCTTCCTCTCTACTGGCCGCCTTGAACACAACCGCCACCTTCCTACGTTTTTTCCCCAGCCCCCCGTCGATGGCCTCCTCTTCTTCCCCATGCAAGGGACGACTCTCTTCCTCTTTCTGCATGATCACCTCCTGCCTACCAGGTGGCGCAACTTTCTCCTTGCAACTGCAGCCACTGCAGGCCGCCAACCTTTTTCTTTTTTCTGAGCATGGCAATTCTTTTAAAAACACAAGTTACCTTGCGACTTGGCGGTCACTCCCACGAGAGGCAACCCAATCTTCTCTGACAGCTCATGGCCGATCATTCCACCATTACCCATGGCCGGGCCTCAATGTCGACGACCAAGAAGGTTCACATAACGCCCCTTCATTTGCTTAGAAGATGCCATGTCGATGTGAATAGTGTTTCCATTGAGAAGGCCGCACGGCCGCAAACCGAACACCCAAAAAATAAACCTCCATAATTATGGCCCTGTTTAGCAATGGTCTTCAAGCACAAGGTGGCTTTGACATACATATCACGGCAACACTTCGTGGAGTTTTCCATCGAGCTTCAGCACTTTGAAGCCTCCCAACCTGGCATAGCTTTGGAACGGCCTTCGAGCAACTTCAAGCCACATTTAGCAGACACATCATGATCAAGCTTGCCGCTATCGACATCTGGCACCGTCTCCACCGCTTTAACCTGTACTTGCATGATTCCATAGCGAGTCTATAGCCTTTATCCTGGACCGACATAACTTAGCTGTACCATCATTGCCCACCCTCTCTGTGAGCATTTATTCTCAACCATAGAATTATTTAGGTAATATATCGTTGCATAAGAAGAAAACTGATAGATATTATTTACATAAGCATTAGATAGATAGAGAGAGATAGTCGTCTGCTGTAGAGCCCGCCTGGGTCAAATGGAAAGCCATAGGCTCTCCTAACTGTGAAGCAAACTCCAGCGGGATCAAATACATTGCATTGAGCACAGCCATGCGTCCATAATACATGCATAATCAACCTTTTTTCTGCACCTGTAAACCCGAAAACAAGCCTCTCGTGCAGCCTGACATAACTTCGACCTTCAACCTGTATCCATATACTGGCCTCATATATAAAACAAGCCTGTAAACCAACCTGCTTCTCAAGCATATCCCCTGTTGTAGGTCCTTCAAATGGCATACATGCCATACCTGACTCACCATGCCAATCCTCGTCCACCATAGCCTTTGATACTTCATCTTCACCCATATCATACGAGAGAAAATTGGATTGCTTGACCACCTTTGCCTGCTCACTAACCTGTTCTTCAAGGACTTCTTGTACAACAATATCATCTGCTAAGAAAAAGGGAAAGCCATGACCTATTACCTCGTCTTCTTGTAGGTTGACACCATCAACACCTTGTGGAATGCACTCCCGCTCTTCAACGCGGTCATTAGGGCAAGGTTGCCCAACCCCCTGGCTAGCTTCCTCCTGCACAGCTTCAACCATTGCTTTGCCAACATCTTCAAACTTTTCTTGCGAGCTCTGATCCATAGCTTCCTTTGACTCTTCATGCATACACGCTTCGACTAAGACCGCATCCTTGCTAGTCAGGCTAACAAACTCTTGTACAGCATCACACCACATTGGAGGAACAAATTGAAACGAATGACCAGAATGGCTTATCAATGGCAAAGCAGCTACCTCCTTGACGCTTGAACTCCCCTTTGGCTTCATGGCTTGACGTAGCTCCATTGCCAAGCTATATCCATAGTCTGAAGGCTTCAACAAACACATCTCTAGCTTCTTCTTTTTTTTCCTGCTCTTTGCCTTTGCCAAGAAAACCATTTGCTCATAGTCCTTTGCACCACCGCACTCAACCTTCTCTTTGATTCGCGGATGCAAGCAGGCTAGAAACTGCTCTTGCTTGAAATGATCCCCATTTCGCACACATGTAACAGCAGCTAGTCCCTTCCAAAGAGATTCAAATTTATCCAAAAACAAATCAAAATCTTCACTTACATCCTGCTTTAGCTTGCTCAGTTGCTCACGCAAGTCTGATGGAGAAATTTACTTTTGAAAGGCTTCAACAAACTGCTTACGAATCTTGCTCAGCGACTAACGATCTACAACCTTCAATCCTTCAAACCAGGCTTTGACTCGTCCTTGTGGAACCAATGGTAGGGCCTTCAATTTGGCTTCATGTACACAAATCCTCAACTGCAACAAGTATAGCTCCAGATCGGAAAACCAATCTGCAGCCTCTTCTTCTCCAGCAAGCACCAAGTCAATATCATGCATCATCTTTAGGCTTTAATGCTTCACCAAGGAGCAATCAGTAGATCCTCAGTGAGCAATCACTAGATCCTCAGTGGAGGCACCACTGATGGGATGGGGGAAATGGAACAACACACAGGACACAAACTCGATGCCTCTCTGTAACCCAGCAGGTATCCACCATCCCAAATCACATAGAAACATGTACACACGCACACAATCCGCCAACCTTCACACCATGGACTCGCCTACGAGCAACTTTGGCTACACACAATCACCTTTACCGACGCACACATCAATGCACACAAATCAGTAAACACACTCACACTGTGAGACCTCACAAGCCTCGAACACACACAAAACCACTCTCAATCTGCAACCACAATCAATCTCTCTCTCTCTCTCTCTCTCTCTCTCTCTCTCTCTCTCTCTCTCTCTCTCTCGTTGCACACACACAAAAGACCCAGAGCCACCGCTACCACGGATGCTATGCAAGAGACAACGAGTAGACGAGAAGATGACAGTCAAACACTAGATAACTCAACCAAACCGTAGACTCAGTTGTGCATAGTAAACAAACAAAACTCTGATACCATCGCGATCACTGTCAAGTGCCTGCATTGGTGTAATTCGATATCTCTCACACATGGTCATCCCTTCACATGGCTAAGTCCCTTGACGGCTTCTCCTTCACACACTTGGCAGCCCTTGGCTTCCCTTCGATCTTTGCAAATAACCCGCTAACTGCCCTCGTTCCCTTACGACCCTCCTCTAGCTTAGTATGGCCACCCCTGGCTGGATGCTCCACAAGCGGCCTCCTTGATGGCCCTCCAACTGCAGCCCGTCAACCCCTTCAGAAGCTCTCGGTCCGGCAATCCGTAGCTCTTGTGGTGGCCTGGCCTCGTTCCCTGTAGGTGACGACCCTCTGCCTGCAGCCCTGGCGACCACTCCTCTGTCATCCCTCCTTCCCTCCTGGCGTCATCCCCCTACAGCCCGCCTTTGCAATCGATTCCCCCTTCTCTGTGGGGATGACCTGCAATCAACCACCTTCTGCATATCGGGCTGCCCTCCTCGTCTGCTGCACACAAGGCCTCAGGCCCTTCCTCTCTACTGGCCGCCTTGAACACAACCGCCACCTTCCTACGTTTTTTCCCCAGCCCCCCGTCGATGGCCTCCTCTTCTTCCCCATGCAAGGGACGACTCTCTTCCTCTTTCTGCACGATCACCTCCTGCCTACCAGGTGGCGCAACTTTCTCCTTGCAACTGCAGCCACTGCAGGCCGCCAACCTTTTTCTTTTTTCTGAGCATGGCAATTCTTTTAAAAACACAAGTTACCTTGCGACTTGGCGGTCACTCCCACGAGAGGCAACCCAATCTTCTCTGACAGCTCATGGCCGATGATTCCACCATTACCCATGGCCGGGCCTCAATGTCGACGACCAAGAAGGTTCACATAACGCCCCTTCATTTGCTTAGAAGATGCCATGTCGATGTGAATAGTGTTTCCATTGAGAAGGCCGCACGGGCGCAAACCGAACACCCAAAAAATAAGCCTCCATAATTATGGCCCGGTTTAGCAATGGTCTTCAAGCACAAGGTGGCTTTGACGTACATATCATGGCAATACTTCGTGAAGTTTTCCATCGAGCTTCAGCACTTTGAAGCCTCCCAACCTGGCATAGCTTTGGAACGGCCTTCGAGCAACTTCAAGCCACATTTAGCAGACACATCATGATCAAGCTTACCGCTATCGACATCTGGCACCGACTCCACCGCTTTGACGTGTACCTGCACGATTCCATAGCGAGTCTATAGCCTTTATCCTGGACCGACATAACTTAGTTGTACCATCATTGCCCACCCTCTCTGTGAGCATTTATTCTCAACCATAGAATTATTTAGGTAATATATCGTTGTATAAGAAGAAAACTGATAGATATTATTTACATAAGCATTAGATAGATAGAGAGAGATATTTATCTGCTGTAGAGTCCGCCTGGGTCAAATGGAAAGCCATAGGCTCTCCTAACTGTGAAGCAAACTCCAGCGGGATCAAATACATTGCATTGAGCACAGCCATGCGTCCATAATACATGGATAATCAACCTTTTTTCTGCACCTGTAAACCCGAAAACAAGCCTCTCGTGCAGCCTGACATAACTTTGACCTTCAACCTGTATCCATATACTGGCCTCATATATAAAACAAGCCTGTAAACCAACCTGCTTCTCAAGCATATCCCCTGTTGTAGGTCCTTCAAATGGCATACATGCCATACCTGACTCACCATGCCAATCCTCGTCCACCATAGCCTTTGATACTTCATCTTCACCCACATCATACGAGAGAAAATTGGATTGCTTGACCACCTTTGCTTGCTCACTAACCTGTTCTTCAAGGACTTCTTGTACAACAATATCATCTGCTAAGAAAAAGGGAAAGCCATGACCTATTACCTCGTCTTCTTGTAGGTTGACACCGTCAACACCTTGTGGAATGCACTCCCGCTCTTCAACGCGATCATTAGGGCAAGGTTGCCCAACCTCCTGGCTAGCTTCCTCCTGCACAGCTTCAACCCTTGCTTTGCCAACATCTTCAAACTTTTCTTGCGAGCTCTGATCCATAGCTTCCTTTGACTCTTCATGCATACACGCTTCGACTAAGACCGCATCCTTGCTAGTCAGGCTAACAAACTCTTGTACAGCATCACACCACATTGGAGGAACAAATTGAAACGAATGACCAGAATGGCTTATCAATGGCAAAGCAGCTACCTCCTTGACGCTTGAACTCCCCTTTGGCTTCATGGCTTGACGTAGCTCCATTGCCAAGCTATATCCATAGTCTGAAGGCTTCAACAAACACATCTCTAGCTTCTTCTTTGTTTTCCTGCTCTTTGCCTTTGCCAAGAAAACCATTTGTTCATAGTCCTTTGCACCATCGCACTCAACCTTCTCTTTGATTCGCGGATGCAAGCAGGCTAGAAACTGCTCTTGCTTGAAATGATCCCCATTTCGCACACATGTAACAGCAGCTAGTCCCTTCCAAAGAGATTCAAATTTATCCAAAAACAAATCAAAATCTTCACTTACATCCTGCTTTAGCTTGCTCAGTTGCTCACGCAAGTCTGATGGAGAAATTTACTTTTGAAAGGCTTCAACAAACTGCTTACGAATCTTGCTCAGCGACTGACGATCTACAACCTTCAATCCTTCAAACCAGGCTTTGGCTCGTCCTTGTGGAACCAATGGTAGGGCCTTCAATTTGGCTTCATGTACACAAATCCTCAACTGCAACAAGTATAGCTCCAGATCGGAAAACCAATCTGCAGCCTCTTCTTCTCCAGCAAGCACCAAGTCAATATCATGCATCATCTTTAGGCTTTAATGCTTCACCAAGGAGCAATCAGTAGATCCTCAGTGAGCAATCACTAGATCCTCAGTGGAGGCACCACTGATGGGATGGGGGAAATGGAACAACACACAGGACACAAACTCGATGCCTCTCTGTAACCCAGCAGGTATCCACCATCCCAAACCACATAGAAACATGTACACACGCACACAATCCGCCAACCTTCACACCATGGACTCGCCTACGAGCAACTTTGGCTACTTACAATCACCTTTACCGACGCACACATCAATGCACACAAATCAGTAAACACACTCACACTGGGAAACCTCACAAGCCTCGACCGCACACAAAACCACTCTCAATCTGCAACCACAATCAATCTCTCTCTCTCTCTCTCTCTCTCTCTCTCTCTCTCTCTCTCTCTCGTTGCACACACACAAAAGACCCAGAGCCACCGCTACCGCGGGTGCTATGCAAGAGACAACGAGTAGACGAGAAGATGACAGTCAAACACTAGATAACTCAACCAAACCGTAGACTCAGTTGTGCATAGTAAACAAACAAAACTCTGATACCATCGCGATCACTGTCAAGTGCCTGCATTGGTGTAATTCGATATCTCTCACACATGGTCATCCCTTCACATGGCTAAGTCCCTTGACGGCTTCTCCTTCACACACTTGGCAGCCCTTGGCTTCCCTTCGATCTTTGCAAATAACCCGCTAACTGCTCTCGTTCCCTTACGACCCTCCTCTAGCTTAGTATGGCCACCCCTGGCTGGATGCTCCACAAGCGGCCTCCTTGATGGCCCTCCAACTGCAGCCCGTCAACCCCTTCCGAAGCTCTCGGTTCGGCAATCCGTAGCTCTTGTGGTGGCCTGGCCTCGTTCCCTGTAGATGACGACCCTCTGCCTGCAGCCCTGGCGACCACTCCTCTGTCATCCCTCCTTCCCTCCTGGCGTCATCCCCCTACAGCCCGCCTTTGCAATTGATTTCCTCTTCTCTGTGGGGATGACCTGCAATCAACCACCTTCTGCATATCGGGCTGCCCTCCTCGTCTCCTGCACACAAGGCCTCAGGCCCTTCCTCTCTACTGGCCGCCTTGAACACAACCGCCACCTTCCTACGTTTTTTCCCCAGCCCCCCGTCGATGGCCTCCTCTTCTTCCCCATGCAAGGGACGATTCTCTTCCTCTTTCTGCACGATCACCTCCTGCCTACCAGGTGGCGCAAC
Source organism: Adiantum capillus-veneris (assembly GCF_014529385.1). Lineage (NCBI taxonomy): Eukaryota > Viridiplantae > Streptophyta > Polypodiopsida > Polypodiales > Pteridaceae > Adiantum > Adiantum capillus-veneris. Next base: position 36,035,341 of record NC_140939.1, read on the forward strand.
TTTCTCCTTGCAAGCAGCCACTGCAGGCCGCCAACCTTTTTCTTTTTTCTGAGCATGGCAATTCTTTTAAAAACACAAGTTACCTTGCGACTTGGCGGTCACTCCCACGAGAGGCAACCCAATCTCCTCTGACAGCTCATGGCCGATCATTCCACCCACACCAATGGCCGGGCGTCAATGTCGACGACCAAGAAGGTTCACATAACGCCCCTTCATTTGCTGAGAAAATGCCATGTCGATGTGAATAGTGTTTCCATGGAGAAGGCGGCACAGCCGCAAGCCGAACACCCAAAAAAATAAGCCTCCATAATTATGGCCCTGTTCAACAATGTTCTTCAAGCACAAGGTGGCTTTGACGTTGTCAGGAGTTTTTTGGAGCAAGGGATTGCACATATGTACATACACATGCATGGTGCATAAAATAAAGGATTGTCCATTTTCCAGAGCCAGGTGGTTACGTGGGGCCCACATGTGTACAGGTAGGACAGGGTGTACATAGTGCATCGATTTTCACTATTACCAGTACCAGTGTGTTTTTTCTAAAATAATGAGGAGTTGGTAGCGCGTAAAACTTCTCGAGGAAGCTATCCGCGGGCTGACGACATGAGGTAAGCAGATGCGTCAGATGGTATCTATTGGCAACAGGAGGTCGAATGGGGTCAATACTTGCACGTGGAGAAGTACGGGCACAACGTGGGTGTTTTATTGTGATAATTATGCAGAAAGGTCATCATGATGACCATATTTTGGGCCACTTCATGTGGTGGCGGGATGCATTATTGAAAAAAGTCGAGTGCCAGGTGTGCGTATGGATGCAAAAAGGTGACAACTATGCACTCCGAGGTCATTTTTTGGCCTGTTCGGGGTCCGTTTGAGGTCATCTAAAAGGCCAAGGTTGCCCAAGTGATAAAGCTAAGTGTAGGAACTGAAAAAACTGAGAGAAGCATGGGGTTAAAAGGTTGAGTATAAAAGGTGATGCCTTGTTAGTTGTGAAGCAAGTGCTGGGTGTGTGGAAGAGCAAGAACACCTCTTTGAAGGAAATGTGCTTTAGAATTAAAGGCCTGTTAAAAAAGTTTGAGGCATGGAGCATTAGACACATTGAACGTGCTCTAAATGGAGAGGCACATGAAGCAGCTCAAAGCATGATTGGGGAGCTATTTGTGTTGAGGACCACTTTACCTCTTTATCATGGCCGGGAAAGTTTGTCTCAAGAAGAGGAGTTTTTGCTAACAGGAATCATTCCAAAAGACATTAAGAAGTCTAAGAAGTATGGTTTTGTGCGTAGAGCATACAGGTACAAATTGATTGGTGATGTCTTGTACATGAAAGGGGCTGATGTCGTGTTGAGACGTGTACCTTGGCGGAAGGAGCTTTACAGAGTGTTGGAAGAGAATCATGAAGGCGCATGTGGAGGAAATTTTTCTCTAAAGATCACCTTGCATAAGATATTGCAAGAGGGGTATGTATGGCCTAGTTTGCACAAGGATGTTCACCATTGGTGTAGGTCTTGCAATAGGTGTCAAGCATTTGGGAAGAGAGTGTTGAAGCCAGAGTTACGAAAAAACCATTATGGCGTTTGATGTGTTTGAAAAGTGGGGGATTGATGCAATAGGCCCGTTACCTATCACGAGCAGGGGCAAAAGCTATATTTTGACAGTAGTGGACTATCTCTCTAGATGGGCAGAGGCTATAGCAGTAAAACAGATCACTGCAAAGGATGTGGCAAAATTTGTGTATGAAATATGTTGCAAGTTTGGGGTCCCACTTGAGCTACTTTAAGATAAGGGGCCTGACTTTAGAGCTAAACTGCTATATTTTATATGCGCGAAGATGAAGATTAGGCACCAGCATACCACTCCTTATTACCCGCAGTGTAATGGCTTAAATGAAAGATTCAATGGTGAGTTGGTACAGATTCTTTCGAAAGTGAAAGAGCACCAAGGAAAGAATTGGGATTTGTAATTTCCTAGTGCATTATGGGCTTAACGTACTTCTGTGAAGACAGGTACAAAGTTTACTCCATTTCATTTGGTGTATGGAAAGGAAGCACTATTTCCCGTAGAAGTAGAGTTGCCTACTGTAAAGATGTTAGAGAAGTTGCTTGGGCCGCCTAGTGATGCATTCAAAGAGAGGCTCTTGCAGTTACAAGAGGTTTAGTTGGATAGGATGAGCGCATTGGAGCATTATGGGCAGATGCAGGATAGGGCTTTGGCAAAGATAAATGAAAAGGTCAAAAGTAAGGGTATCAAGAAGCATGACTTGGTTTTGTGCTACAACAGTAAGCTGGACAACACCTTCCAAAAGAAGTTTCAAATTAAGTGGGAAGACCCTTTCAAGGTAGTGGAGTGTTTTCCGAATGGTACATATCAGTTGGCTAACCTGGATGGGGTTCTACATAAGTCAAGGGTAAATGGATTGCGTCTTAAATTATATCATGCCAGGTTAATGATGGTGGAGCAAGATGAGCTGTCTGTGGATCAAATAGTGTTGGTGAAGGATGAGGAGACTTGTGACGCTGCGAGTCTCATATCGCTTTATGCTGCTGCTGATCATGAATGATCTAGTAGGCTAGGGGATGGGCAAATTATGTCAGGAGTTTTTTGGAGAAAGGGATTGCGCATATGTACATACACATGCATGGTGCATAAAATAAAGGATTGCCCATTTTCCAGATCCAGGTGGTTACCCACATGTGTACAGGTAGGACAGGGTGTACATAGTGCATCGATTTTCACTATTACTAGTACCATTGTGTTTTTTCTACAATAATGAGGAGTTGGTAGTGCGTAAAACTTCTCGAGGAAGCTATCCGCGGGCCGATGACATGAGGTAAGCAGATGCGTCAGATGGCATCTAGTGGCGTCAGGAGGTCGAATGGGGTCAATACTTGCACGTGGAGAAGTACGAGCACAACGTGGGTGTTTTCTTGTGATAATTATGCAAAAAGGTCATCATGATGACCATATTTTGGGGCCACTTCACGTGGTGGCGGGATGCATTATTGGAAAAAGCTGAGTGCCAGGTCTGCGGATGATGCAAAAAGGTGACAACTATGCACTGCGAGGTCAGTTTTTGGCCTGTTCGGGGTTTGTTTGAGGTCATCTAAAAGTCCAAGGGTGCCCAACTAATAAAGATAAGTGTGGGAACTGAAAAAACAGAGAGAATACCAGGAAAAACATGGAGAAGAGAGGAGGAACAGCCGCAGGTGTGTTTTTGGTGTTTTTTGAGCCTGTTTTGGCCGTAAACTGCTCATCCGAGGTCCGATTTGAGCACTTTGACATTGTAGATTGGGGTTTTGGGCCGTTCCGGACGCGATGGCGCTGTCTATTTTTCCAAATTCCTCACTATTTTTCTATTGTTTTTGCTGTGTATGTTTCTCCTATGAGCGAAGCTTCTTCTCCAATTTGTGATTGTATCTGGTATATTTTACCCATTTTGTGTGAGCTATTTGCCCCTTGGTGTTGGCCCAAGCTCATTTGTATCTAATTATCAGAAGTTCTCCTCTTTTGAGCTCAGTTTTTGGGTATGTGTGTGTGTGTGTGTGTATGTGTCTCTGTGTGGAGTGGGCAAGTGGATAGTCTCTCTCCTCCCATTCCATAGGTGTGTTCCCTGTCTCGGCCAGGTGGATTGTGTAAGCCGAGTGGTGCCCCATAGTGTGTGTGTGTGTGTATCCTTCCAAGAGTGTGTGTCGGGTCATTATAGAGGCGTTCTGTGTATTTCCATCCTGCTCACAATGTACATATCACGGCAACACTTCGTGGCATTTTCCATCGAGCTTCGGCACTTTGAAGCCTCCCAACCTGGCATAGCTTCGGAACGGCCTTCGACCAACTTTGAGCCACATTTAGCAGACACATCATGATCAAGATTGCCGCTATTGGCATCTGGCACCAACTCCACCGCTTTGACCTGTACCTACATGATTTCATAGCGAGGCTATAGCCTTTATCCTGGACCAACATAACTTAGCTATACCAACGTATCCTAATTAGTAAAATGGAGCTCACCTTGGGGGATTTTCTTGGAATTGCTAAGCATGAGTTCCATGAAGAGATCATCGACATTATAAAAAGAAAGCGGCAAGTACCGAGTGATCAAGAGTCAGATCTAGTTAAAAGCCAAGTGGTTCGTCACATTCAAGCAATTTTGGAAGACTATGAAGAGTATTTAGCAGATCTTGAAGAAGAAGAGCCAAAGCCTGTGGTGGTTCCAAGCCCGATTATACCTGAGGTAAGAGACATGCATTTTAATGATGGTGAAGATGAAGAAGTTATACCCAAGAGTCACTTTTCAAGGACTCATTGGGCAAGAGCCACGACAGAAAGAGTGGTAAAGCTTGGCGACATTGAGGAGCCGGTCTTAGCCCTCATTGACCATGGTTCAAAAATCAATCTCATGGCAAAGAATTTGCACCAAAAGGGGAAGTGGCCTATTGATGTGGATCACGGGTGGCGAATTCGAGCTGCCAACATGCTTCCTGGAGATCTTTACGGTGCATGCGCAAATGTTAAGGTAACTATTGGGGATGTCTGTGATGAGCAAAATATTTTTATACAGGAGCATTCCTACTACCCATTGATTCTAGGACAACCCTACATTACGGCTGTGCGGATGGAAACTAAGGTGCTAGATGATGGATCGGCCTATGCCAGGGTTCGAAGCCGAGATGTTAAGAAAGCGGTTCAATTTCTAATTGTATGTATTGATCATGCTAGAAACAAAGACATTTTACGTGATCGTCCAATGCCAAAGACACGTAAGGAGTTTAAAGAACAAACATTTCCTCAGGATTTTCTTTGGGTGCAACTATAAAGAGGGACTATGGTGGTGCAAGTGAGGAGAAGTTCTCGCAAAGAGAAACCTTCTCTTCAAGATGTTTGGGGTTGACATCTGAGGGTTCAGTATCTTACAAGAAATTTAATGATTTAACTAAATGGGAGAAACAATATTTTTCAAGCATTCAAAGTGACTTGCAGGGATGTGATGTGCTAGAACCGGATAAGGTGATATCAAGAATCTTCGAAGAGATCTCTTATGTTGATACTATGTCAGAGCTTGAGGATATCAAGCAGAACAGGTTAGAAAGTGGAACTGAAGTTGTTAAAGTACACTCAATGGACATGTATGAAGAGCTGGACATATACGAGGCACTTATGCATATTGAGGATGACTTGGATAAAGAAGTTCAAGCACAGGTAGAGACGAAGTACAAAACAGTTGCAAAGAAAGTGAGACCTGTGGCCACACCTCTACCAGAGGGAAGTGATGAAGTAATTAAAGAAGCTTCTCGATAGCCTATGCTCAGAAATCCTAAGAACATTGGGCACAAATTCACTAAAGAGACCTTGCAGCAGCTGAAGGTGGGAGAAGATGGTTTTCTCAACGAAGAGGAAATCAAGTGTTTTCAAGGTATGCTCAAAAAACATGGTAAAGCTTTTTCGTTTGAGCCAAGTGAGATTGGGTGTGTGGATCCAAGTGTTGTTGCACCTATGGTTATATTCACTATTCCTCACATGCCATGGAGCTTACGTCCTATTCCAGTTCCTAAAGCTCACTTGCCAAATCTTATCAATTTGCTTAATGAGAAGATACAAATGGGAATCTTGGAACCATCATGTGCGCCATACTCTAACCGATGGTTCGCTGTTCCGAAGAAAAATGGTACTTTAAGGTTTCTACAGGATATGCAGCCTGTTAACAAGGTAACAATCCGCAATGTGGGTACCAGCCCAATTGTGGATGAATTTGCTAAGGCTTTTGCAGGTAGGTCAATTTACTCTATGGGTGATCTTTATTCTGGATATGATCAATTTTAGTTAGTGGTGGAGAGCAAGGATCTTACTACGATGCGTACACCTCTTGGATTGGTAAGGAGGTGCACTCTGCCACATGGTGCTACTAATTCTGTAGCTCATATGATGAACAAGGTATTAAGGGACTTTATCCCACATGTTACTATGACTTTCATTGATGATCTAGCGATTAAGGGCTGTGAGGAAGGCTCAAAAGATGAAGTAAAAGATCAGAGGGGGTGCCGACAGTTTGTTGCTCAACATATTGCTGACTGTGATGCTATTTTATCGAGGCTTGAAGAAGTTAACTTAACACTAATTCTGTAGCTCATACGATGAACAAGGTATTAAGGGACTTTATCCCACATGTTACTATGACTTTCATTGATGATCTAGCGATGAAGGGCTGTGAGGAAGGCTCAAAAGATGAAGTAAAAGATCAGAGGGGGTGCCGACAGTTTGTTGCTCAACATATTGCTGACTGTGATGCTATTTTATCCAGGCTTGAAGAAGTTAACTTAACACTTTCAGGGCAAAAATCAACTTTTGGTTCCAAAGAGGTTCTAATTGTAGGGCACATGTGCAGTCCAGAAGGTAGAAGGCCAAGTCCGGCTAAAGTTGAAGCTATTCAAAAGAGGAAGGAAACATTCTCTTCGGTTACTAAAGTTCGTCGGTTTCTCGGTGCATGTGTATTCTATCTTATTTGGCTGCCACATTTTGCTCATGTTGCATAAGTGCTTTATCAACTGTTGAGAAAAGGTAAAAGATTTGTTTGGGAAGAAGTTCACACACAAGCTATGAGGAAATTAAAGAAGATGATCCTTGAGGCTCCGACCTTGAGGAAAGTCGACTACAAATGCGGAAGGCTAGTAATCTTAACAGTTGACACTAGCCCGACATGTATTGGATAGGCTATAGGTCAAGATGATGAAGAAGTGAACATGTATGCAGTTCAATTTGGAGCAAAAGTGCTCAATGCTTGCCAAAGAGGCTACCCACAGGTTAAGAGAGAACTTTGGGGTGTTGCTACTTCTCTAAGGTCTCATAATGAATACTTTATTGGAGCTTCAGTCATGGTAGAGACAGATTGCTTGCCAGTGATAGGGATGATTACAAATTGCTCTACTCCAGATATTGCTATGCTACGATGGATAGCCTATATTAAATCTCTTAATCCTGAATTTTTTCATATTGCAGGTAGAGATAATCCTGTTGCAGATATGTTATCAAGAGCTAGATTTGAAGATGAAGAAGAGATGCTGACCACAAGTGATGATGTTGGCTTGAATTTCTATTCGTCTTCTTATCTGCATGCAAATTGTGGCAATATTGCTCATACTTTTGAGGTATTTTTTGAAGAGTCCTATGAAGGAGAATGGATTTTGATTGGTCGTTACCTTAGCACTCTTACTAAGTATGAAGGGTGGACAGATGAAGAGTGCAAAAAGATCAGGAAGAAAGCTTACGGCTATTTTCTAAAGGATGGCTATTTATGGAAGCAGCCAAAACGCTCTAAAGGAGTACCACAACGGGTTGTTTGTGATAAAGCAACTCAATAGCAGGTTATCAAAGAGTTTCATGAAAGTTTATGGGCTGGACATAGAGGGGTCTGGGAAACTTTTGTCAAGATTAAGGATTGTTACTAGTGGAAAGGTATGTATAAAGATGTGGCTCAGTTTGTGGAGACATGCCTAATATGCCAACAATATTCTAATGTGCAACATCGAGATGGATTGCATCCCACCTATCCGCTGGCTATGCACTACAAGTGGGTGGTGGACCTCATTACCATGCCAATAGGTGTCTGGTAGATGTGGTATATTGTTCTCGCCGCCAGAGAGGACCTTACTAATCAGGTGGAAGGAAGAGCTTTGCGTACCAAAGCTACCAGTTCTGTATGCAAGTTCTTGCTTGAGGATGTTATTTCCAGGTATGGATGTGTTGGTAGAATTACTACTGATAGAGGAGAGCTGGATGTAGATGAAGCTCGGGATTTATTTGCTCGCTTGGGCATTAAATTGTCTCTCACTACATCATACAATCCAAAGGGTAATGGTAAAAGTGAAAGAGGGCATCCGCCTATTGTTAAAGCTTTAGCAAAGGCATGCCAGGGATATATTGGTGATTGTCTTAAACTCTTACCATTTGCTTTATGGGCTGATCGAACTACACATAGTTCTATAACAGGTTTTATGCCATTTGAGTTAATGTCCGGGCAAAAACCCATTATGCCTACAGAGGAAGCGGTTATCTCTTGGACCGTAATGCCATGGGAAGAAGGTATGTCTACAGAAGATTTTCTTGCATTGCGCATTCGCCAACTTGAGAGGCGTCAGGAAGATATTAATTGAACAGGCTAAAGTATTGCTTAAGGAAGCAAGACTGAAGAACAAGGCAGCGTTTGATGATAAGCACAGACTACGACCTCGTGCCATTAAATATGGGGATTGGGTCCTTGTATATGACAGTAGCCTGGAGAACCAGTACACTTCTATGTGGAAAATGGTTAAACGATGGTTTGGACCATATGTAGTACTTCATGTTTATGATAATGCGACCTACAAGTTATGCAAGCTTGATGGCACTGAGCTCAAGGTGCCTTTTGCAGGGAAAAGAGTTAAGTTGTTTAAGCAACGAGATGGTGAGATTAATATTGGATACTTCAACATAGATCAACCTCCTGAAGACAATGTTATGTATGCATCAGACGATGAGTCTGATGATGCTCTTGATGATGCTTTATAAATACGGTTGGCACAGACCGGAGGCTGTGCAGGTTCAGAGGGGGTGGATGTCATGCAGCTCCGCTCCCATGCTAATAAAGATGCTAGAAAAATGCACATCAAGTTGTTTGAATCTTACATGATTAATGAAAAGTAGTTAAGTCTTGGTAACAGGACAAGTTCAATGCTGAATGTATGTCAAATGCGGTTAAAAAGGCCAAGTGATGCCTTAATGATGCCAAAAATGATTATGATTGAAGTGAGCATAGAAGGAAGATTATGATCTAGAACTAAAATGCTTGAAGTGCTCTACCGGCCTGTCTTTATGACTTGTCGACTGGAGCTACGATTTTGAAGTTATGGCAGTTCGAAGTTTGAGTCGATTGCAGATCCGTACCAGATTGGGAAACTACTGCTGAGGTGACAGAAATAAAATGAATGCACGACTTGAAGTGCTCACTTTGTGGAGCACATCGGTATTTTCAATTAAGTGATCGGAGTCCCGGTCACCAAGATATTGGCCGATTAAGATACATCGGGGGCCGCTGGCCCAGTCTAGTCGGCTCGGTCGGTGTCTCAGCTAGGAGTTTTGCCTATTGTCCAGAGTTTGGGATGCTGGAGTAGTAGTAGCTTGATTAGTCTCATGCTCGGAATGTCATTTCATGCAGTGCTTGGCTGGCAGTGGTCGTAATTGGCAATACCCGGCTGACAAGAAAGAAACTCTGACACTTTTTATCGGATGTGATGGGAAGGCCTTACTTCAATGCAATCACCTAAACTTGCATCTTAAAGGTATGTAGGATTATACGAGAGGTTGATACAGGCATCAAAGTTCAAGATGATAAGGTTAGTCAAGGACTGCTCACAAAGAAATGCTGTGTTTGGCAGTGCTTTGCTAGATATGTATGCCAAATGTGGTGTCGTAAATTTTGCAGAGCTTCATGTCTACAATATCCGCTCTTGCAATGCTTTAAACTAAATGTATTCCAAGTGTGGTACCCAAAGCCCATCAAATATTGGCCAAGGGCCACAAACTAGGGCCACCCACATCTTATGGCCGTCCAATGGCCAAATTAAAGTGCCCGCCCACTTGAGAATTAAAGTGGCCTAAACTAAGGGGGTGTGTGAAGCCAAGGGAAAAAAATAAAGGCAATGGCGTTCAACAGCGAGGACGGGAGCTGCGTAGGGAGAAAATGGCAGGCAGTGGCCTGCACGGGCTTCAGACGCCCTCACCGTAGTGTTGGAAGATGCTCAGGAGGTTGGGGTGCCCATGTTCGGCACTGACTGCGAGATTTTTGGTGTTGCCCGAAATCCTACTTTGCAGTGACGCCGGCGCTACTGCTAAGGGGGGGAAAGCGCTATTAATAGAGATTTTTTTTTGCATGAGAGGGAATTTTTTGCATGTGTGTTAGGAAGAGAACAAGAAAGAGGGTAAGCAGCAGGAAGGAGCTCTCTCTCCCTTGATCTCCAATCCAAGCAAAGCAAGGGCGAGCTCTCTCTCTCTCTCGATCTCCAAGCTAAGGAAGGGCGAGCTCTCTCTCTCTCAATCTCCAATCCATGCAAGGGCAAGCTCTCTCTCTATCGATCTCGGCAAGGCTCAAGCAAGGGATTTGCAACCAAGGCAACCAAGGAGACTATTTCTCATCGGCTTAGGCAAGGAGAGATCAACAGGGGCTTGTAAGCAGTCATAGGAGAAGAAATACTCTTCGGCATAGACAGTGATTGAAGACAAATCCAACAGATAGATCGACACAACAGGATTTTCCTCGTCAGCAGGCAAATTAGTCTAATTATCTCTTTTTTATGAATAGCGGAGCCGTTAACGGCCCGGAGTGATCTGTAATGGGAGTTTAAGCTCCTTAACTATCATTAGCATTATTTAATGGTGTCGTTAACGACACTTCTTCTTGATTGCGTATCAGTTTCGCTGGTGTTACCAATTTTCAAGCAAGTTTTGTGCGTCAACAGTATTACCGAGTAATTAATTGCTGTTGTATTGTGCGGTGCAACAATTTTTCGCTCTCAATTTTTCCACAGCCAGCAGCCCAGTGCTGACCTGTCTCAAGTTTTGAACACTTATCCCCCGACAACGCAAAAAATAAAAACTTGCAGATACACTGTGTGCGAGCCACAAATGGCTTCAAGCACGCAACTAGCCTAAACTAGTAAGCTCAAAGATGGCGATGGTGTGTCACTCACCGCTCTACGCTTGCTGTCGTGGAGGATTCCTCACCGCAAAGAAGAAGGAGGCGCCGCTGCACCGCGCTCAACCGCTTTGCCACCGCCGTTCCATCATCGCAATGCTCGATCGCACTTTCTCTCTCTCTCTCTCTCTCTCTCTCTCTCTCTCTCTCTTCTCTCTCTCTCTCTCTCTCTCTCTCTCTCTCTCTCTCTCTCTCACGCATACACACACACACACAAGGAGATGAAGAAGAAGAAGATGGAGATGGAGCAAGAGCACTCTTCAATTGCACAAATGAGAGAATGAGTGAATTTTAGGTTTAATTGACTTTTATATGAGCTTGCCCCATTCACACTTGGGTGCCCATGCTTAGCCAACTAATCCCTTGAATGTTCCAGTTAGAGTGCGCCTCTCATCTGCGATCACTCTTACCCTTTTCCTATCGGACCGACAAGCCCGATACCTGACTCTGCCAAATAAATAATACGGTGTCCATCTTAGTTGATAGGAATGTGCATGAGGGTTAACAGGCTCCCATATATTTTCCCCATATTTTTATAAAATTAGCAAAAAATAATTAAAGAAACTAGTAGGGTTGATTTTTTAAATCAGGCATGCTATGGGAAAAGGCTGCAGGACCTGTCGGGGACAGGATTAGCAGCAGAGATGCCTTCTTGAGCTTGGGGACTGCTTGAGCTACAAGCAGCTATCTGTTCCAGCCAGGGTATGTCCAGAAGGCCTAGAAAAACTATAAATAGGCCCTAGGTATCTCATCAATTCTAACTCAGACTCGGAGTCTTGGTCATTTCTCTTTCACCTAGAGAGAACTCTACTCAAAAATCACTAGAGAGCAAAAACTCCAGCTGATTATCCATGATAATTAGCCTAATCTCTTTTTACTTAGCAAAATTATGCTAATCTACCTCTATTTTCTTAATCAACTTAGCTAATTAAGAAGATTAAACTTATTTACAATCTAAATTACTCTCTTAATTCTTAATATTCTGTTGATTACTTAGATTAAGATTAGAGATATTAATCTAATTAATTGTTAAGCCATATTAGGATTGAAATTAGTAAAAAATAATTATCCAAGTTGGAATAGATTTTCAAGAAGCTAGGAAAATGATCTCTTACTTTTTTATTAGGTTTTGTAATTAATTAGGGACAAAATAGTTGTTTTATATCAAAAAAATGATAAAAAACCTACTTAACTAGGTCAAATATTCTTACATTAATTATCACAGTTAAGAAATATTGTTAGAAACACGGGGTAAATTACTCATTAACAGATAATTAATCTAATTATTTAATTAAGCTAAAATTCACTCTTTTTAGCTAAAAATTAAAGAGGGAAATCAATAAATCATGTTTGATAATTAGGTGCTATTTTTCAAAGCTAGTTTACATAATAAAAAAGCTGTGATAATTATCTTAAGCTCAAAAAATTAACATAGCTATTGATTTAAATCAAATTAAACTAACACTAGCTGAAAATTAAAGCGAAAAATTAGTAAATCATGCCAGATAATTAGGTGCTACTTATCAGATATAGTCTACATGATAAGCAAGCCGTGATAATTATTTTAAGGTTAGAAAATTAATATAGCAATTTATCTAAGTCAAATTACACTAATTCTAGTTGAAAAGTAAAGAGAGAAATTAGTAAATCATGTTAGATAATTAGGTGCTATTTATCAGAGCTAGTCTATATAATATAAAATCCATGATAATTATCTTAAGGTTAGAACACTAATATAGCTATTTATCTAAGTCAAATTAGACTAATTCTTGCTGAAAATTAAAGGGGAGGAACTCATGTTAGATAGTTAGGTGCTATTTACCAAAGCTAGTTTACATGATAAAAAAACTTTGATAATTATTTTAAGGTTAGGAAATTAAAATAGCTATTTATCTAGGATAAATTACACTAATTCTAGTTGAAAAAGAAATGGAAAAATTAAATCATTAAGTTGAAAAATTAAAAGATAATTACCAAAGATTATAAATATCATTATCTACTTGTGATAATTATACCATAGTTAATTAGTCAATTTAGGAAATTATAATTGACCAAAAGTTCTATTTTTAGCTAAAGATTAATTAAAATAAATAGACTTTGCGGTCAAAAGTTGTTAAAAAAACAATAAGTGTAAACTAGTGATATAAAGTTGAGGAAATGATATCTTTAAGAGAAAATAAATAGAATAAATATTAAGCTCAAAATAAAAAGATTACAAGCTTAAAATTTGATGGAAAAATTAGGAAAAAGATATAGAAAATTATAAGAAAAGTAGGAGAGCTTAGAAAACCCTTGGGGAAGCTTTGGAAAAAGTTATGATTCCTATATAGTAAATAAGAAATTACTAGGTCAAGAATTTACCAATTAAGACTATAAATTTAACCTTGATTGGGTTAAGATTGAATACAAAGGTTAAGTCTAGCTTCCAAATAATTTGCTTAATGATTATACGTATTTTTTATAAGGATAAGAAGTTATGGCACCTAAAAGGACACGGACAAATCCTACATCTGATGATGAGGACTAGAGCATCGCACGACAATGAAGCTCCAAAAAGAACTAGAGGGTCACACGACCTCGAAGCTGGGTCTAGTAGTAGAGCAACTGATGAGAGTGTACAGGCCCGGTGCTACAACAAATGCCAAATCAGTCCCAGGTGAGTCTTTGCTATAATTAAGTTTAGTTAATTTAGGTTTTTCTTTAATTATTAACATTGCATACGTAAAGAGGGAGTAAGGAATTAGGAAAAGTAAAATTGGCCAAAACGAAAGACTTCTTCCAAGAAACCCATGCGTACTTGTTTGTAAATTAGGAAGGAAATGTTTGGGATAAGACTGGTTGACTTAGGAAAGAATGATTGGTCATCCTTAAGACAGTTGTCTCAAGACACCTCTGATTCCTTGGAATATTTCCCCTTCAAGTGGTGAGTAATGATGACTGGTTAGCCAATGATGAGTCAGTTTCCCTATGTACATGGAGTATGTACCTCCTACATGTATATATTTGTGGATACTTCTTAGGATACCGTTTTTATCCTAGGGGAACCGCCCCATTGTATAGGCAAATGGTATTTGTGTATGGGCGTCCCGAACTTTTGGGTGATGGGTTTCCACCCTGTTTATAAATAAGGAAGGGTGTTGTTTGTTCACCCATGTATAGGTGTGCTTGAGACAAGTGGACACGACAAGAGGTCACTTAAATTCCGGCGCCACATTATCGGTGTCACTAGCAAGCGTCGGTATATGTGTGTGTATGCATGGAGAAAAATAAAGTTTTTAAAAATTTTGATTTTTAAATTTTTGACGCCTGTTCCGGCACCTGTTCTGACGTTAGCGCGCATGCACTTTCCGATGCTTACTCTGACAGCTATTCCGATGCCTAAGCCGATTTTTGTACTGACACCTATTCCGGCACCTGTTCTGACGTTAGCACGCATGCACTTTCCGACGCTTACTCCGACAGCTATTCCGATGCCTAAGCCGATTTTTGTACCGATGGCACCTGCAAAAAACAAAACCGTGGGCTTTCTCCGAGGATTTCTCTTCTTTTTATGCGTTTCTCAAGATCTCTTCTTCCTCATCTCTCACAAATCTGGTGCGAAACAAGCTGTCAGAAGTGCTAATCTTGCTTGTAGGTTAGCCAATAACACTAAGGTGAGATTGTTTTCACGTTTACTTGTAGACTTAGGGTTTAGGGTTTAACTTTGTGTATATGGTTAGCCAATAACACTAAGGTGAGATTGTTTTCATGTTTACTTGTAGACTTAGGGTTTAGGGTTTAACTTTGTGTATATGTGTACATTTTTGCAGGTTCCAGGACTTTTACTACAACTTTCATTTCTCAAATAGGATGAATGTGAGTGCTCGAACCTTTAAATGCATATTAAATTTATTTAAATTAATTTGTATATTAATAAAAGAAAATTTCATGCTTTAATCTTTTAATGCTTTAAAAGAAATTATGGTTTGTGATGTGCAATTTCATTTGAAATCGTGAAAAAAAATTGTTTTGGTTTATGAATAATTCTTGTTTTGAAGAAATTTCGTTTTGAATTATGTTGTTTTCGAAATTATACAATTGATCGGGTTTATGTTTTAGGTTAAGTTTAGGTTATAATTTAAGTGAGATTAGATTAGGTTAGGTTATCTTATACGTTAGGTTACGTTAAGCTACATTAAGTTAGGTTATACGTTAGGTTAGGTTAGGTTATGTTATCTTATACGTTAGGTTAGATTAAGTTAAGCTATGTTAGGTTGAGCTATGTTAGATTAGGTTATATTAAGTTAGGTTAGGTTAAGTTAATCTACGTTAGGTTAAGCTACTTTGAAAATACGACAAGCCATAGAGCTTAGCCATAACGCATTTTAAAAACAACACAATGGCGATCCGTTCGTCAATATGGCAAGCCATAAAGCTTACACACAACACATATGCATTGTGGCAAGCTCTATGGCTTTCCATATTTCCAACGGCTCACCATTGTGTTGTTTATATGTCCGCGAGCGGTTTTCAAGTCCTAAAATAGCTAAGCGGCCCTGAAAATAACACCATGGCAAGCCGTTTGGCGATACGGCAAGCCATAGAGCCTACCCACAATGCATATGCGTTGTGGGCAAGCTCTATGGCTTGACGCATTTCCAAACAGCTCACCATTGTGTTTTCTATATGTCTGCAAGCGATTTTCAAATCCTAGAATAGCTAAGCGGTGCTAAAACAACACAATGGCAAGCCTCTTGGCAATACGGCAAGCCATAGATCTTGCTTACAATGCATATGCATTGGCTTGCCGTATTGCCAAACGGCTCGCCATGGTGTTGTCTATATGTTTGCGAACGATTTTCAAGTGCTAAAATTGCCTCGTGTCCCTAAAAACAACACAATGGCGATCCGTTTGGCAATATGAAAAGCCATAAAGCTTGCGCACAAGGCATATGCATTGGGGGAAAGATCAATGGCTTTCTGTATTGCCAACAACTTTCCATTGTGTTATTTTTATGTCCGTAAGCAATTTTCAAGCCCTAAAATAGCTAAGCAGGCCTAAAAACAACACATTGGCAAGCTGTTTAGCAATACGAAAAGCCATAGAGTTTTCCCACAATGCATATGCATTGTGTGCAAGCTCTATGGTTTTCCCTATTGTCAAAAGGCTAGCCATTGTGTTGTCTATATGTTCGCGAGCAATTTTCAAGCTTTCAAATTGCCTCGAGGCCCTAAAAACAACACAATGGAGATTCATTTGGCAAAACACAAATCCATAGATCTTGCCCACAATGTATATGCATTGTGGGAAAGCTTTATGGCTTGCCATATTGTCAATGGCTAGCCATTGTGTTGTCTATATGTTTGCGAGTGATTTTCAGGCACTAAAATTGCCTCGTGTCCCTAAAAACAACACAATGGCAATCTGTTTGGCAATACGGCAAGACATAAATCTTGCCCACAAGGCATATGCATTGTGGGAAAGATCTATGGGTTGCCATATTTCCAGCGGCTCAATATTTTGTTGTCTATATGTTTGCGAGCGGTTTTTAGGCCATAAAATCACTTCGCAACCCTAAAAACAACACAATGGTGAGACGTTTGCCAAATTGGCAAGCCATAGAGCTTGCTGACATCACATATGCATTGTGGGCAAGCTGTATGGCTTGTCGTTTTTCTAAATGCCTCACCATTGTGTTGTTTTTATGTTAGGTTAGGTTAGGTTATGTTAGATTTAGGTTATAGTTTAGGTGAGATTATAGGTTAGGTTAGAGCTAGCGACAAATTAATAGTAGAAAAAAATGCAAACGGACTTCGAAAATGACTCGTGTACTTCTAAAAACACAAACAAACTTCTGTTAGGTTAGGTTTAGGTTATAAGTTAGGTTAGGTTTAGGTTAGGTTAGAGCTAGCGACAAATTAATAGTAGAAAAAATACAAACGGACTTCGAAAATGACTCATGTACTTCTAAAAACACAAACGCGGACTTCGGTTAGGTTAGGCTATAGGTTAGGTTTAGGTTATAAGTTAGGTTACATTAAGTTAGGTTAGGTTTAGGTTTTAGGTTAGGTTAGATTATATGTTAAGTTAGATTATGGGTTAAGTTAGAGCTAGCATCAAATTAATAGTAAAAAAAACGCAATCGAACTTTGAAGATGACTCATGTACTTCTAAGAATGCAAACGGACTTTGGTTAGGTTAGGTTATAGGCTACATTAAGTTAGGCTAGGTTTATGGTATAAGTTAGGTTAGATTATAGGTTAGGTTAGAGCTAGCATCAAATAATAGTAGAAAAAAATGCAATCAAACTTCAAAAGGCACACAGACTTCAAGAACCTTAATATATAGTCATTGACCAATAAAGACGAGATTATTTTCCTTTGGCTCTAATCTCCGTGCACCTCTAGACCAAGGTGTGCAAGAATCGGGCCTCGCTAGAGAATGTGAGGTTGTTAGAGATAGCAGCAAATAGTTGAAAAAACGCATTCGAACTTCAAAAGTGCACATAGTCTGTTTCAATTTTGTGGCTACAATATCACAAATATGGAGCTTTGTGGTCGCATGGGAAACAGTTCTGGGTGCAATGGATGATTGAACAAAGGGTCACTTTCGACAGTGGTGTTAGGGCAATCTTCTTCCAAGAAAGTAGGAGTAGTGCCAAGGATGAGAATACAGAGGCTAGCCAGCTTGAATACTTTGGCTACATCCAAGACATCTTGAAGATTAGCTTTAGAAAGTTTGATATGTTTATCTTTGATTTCAAGTTGTTCAAAGTTATTACCAGCGGTCCTAATGCAATTGTGCGTAAAGAGAAGAGTGGATTAATTTAAGTGAGCTCTAGGCGGGTGTGGACAGACGCACGGGATACATTCGTACTTCCGTATCATTGTGAGCAAGTTGTGTTCATACATGATCCACTATGGACAGAAAATGATGAGAATGATCTGTCTAAACCCTGCTGGCTCTGTGTCGTTCAAGTTGCTCCATGTAGCAAGTGTGTGAAGGATTGGACGTTAAGGTCAAAGAGGTGATTCATGAACAAACCGCAGGACCGACTCCAACTTTAAGTTTAAATTTTGAGGTGGATGTCAGCATTGAGCAATTGTCTGAACCTAGAGATGACGTGTCAAACACTGAAGCTGATGCGGAGAGCGACGAAGAAGTAGAGTTTGATGACGAATATGTAGAAGTGCAGGTTGAGATAGACATCTTTGGTGCATCAAATCTCATAGAGGATGAGAGATTAACTAATGATTTTTGCTAGAACTCTTTTGTAAAACTCTTTTTATTAGCCTACAATACACTTTAGATGTCATTTGTGTAGCATTTTTGTTGATTTGTTATTTGTATTGATTAAGCATTTCTTATGTAAACTAACGTATTGTGTGGGTGTTTTTTGTGTATGATTAGCCATGGCGGATGACGATGAGCCATACTCTCCTAGTTTTAGTTTTCTTGTCACTCCGACCGGCATGTCACCCGAGCAGATGGGCTCGTTTTTATCTCAGTTCACACCAGAGAAGATCACGATGGCACAACACCTTTGGGAAGCAGGTCCCTCTAGAAATACTACGGCCGACCCTACACCCGACACTAGTGTGGTCCCTACACCGAGCGGCCCCATACCTCACTCTAGTGTGCCCCCACGCCTAGGACTCATGTGCCCCCTACACCGACGGGTGGTTCATCCTTGAGACGAGATAGGCATCATTCTGGAGGCGGTGGTTGCGGTGGTAGCGGTTCTATCAATGCATCCACACCACCGAGAGAGCGTCCACCACTCTCTTCAGTAGATATTTCACTGATCGGCACACCACGTACACCTTGGGGATCACACGAGCATGATCCTTGCAAGGTGTACAAGAGCAAGGATGGGACTGTTGTGGAAGATAGGGTCCTAAAGGCCATGCGACAGAGGATTCAACAGCTCTCTATGATTCAGTTTGGTCACTCTATGATGGAGATTTGGGATAACCTTGATCTTGAAAGAAAGAATTACATTGTTGAGGCCATTCAGAGAGAGTACAGGCTGGCAGAGGGGTACGATCCAGTCTTGAACTCCTGGATTTTGAGCATGGCGAAGTCCACAATGTCATAATGTCGGTCAGAGGTGAGAGACAGGTACGATGACGACAGTCCCAAGCCGGCATGGTTGGATGCAGAGGGATTGCACGAGAGACACAAGACAATCCTAAGAGATTTCAGCAGTAGAGAGATGCACTCAAAGCACGTTTGAAATCTGCTTGAGCGTCACATCTTGGGAATGGAGGCTACGATACGCTTCGACATGAGTTTGTAAGTATTATACATATGCTTTAAATTATTGATAATATATATGTTATTTGAAGATTTATCTAATGATTAAACCATAATTTTGCAGGAAGTTGCCGTGAAGCACCTTCTGACACGCCAAGAGGAGAAGTATGGGTACAAGCATGGACTTGTGGCCCTTTTGACCTAGGAGGAGGGAGAGGACATTGATTGGGAGGCATTACCATGAGGGTCTTCTCACTAAGTGATTGTTTGCATATGTACAGTTTTGTAGTGCTTATGTTTATGGTATGGCACAGATGTTATGGTTAAAGTTTGACAGTCAACTTAAGATTATGGTTTTACTATGATGGTATAGCAATCATGTGATGGTTATGGTTATGGTTTTGGTTATGGTTATGGTTATGGTTGTGCAATGATGGTATGAAAATCATGTGATGGTTATGGTTTTTCTATGATGGTATAGCAATCATGTGATGGTTATGGTTATGGTTATTTTTATGGTTATGGTTATGGTTATGGTTATGGTTATGGTTATGGTTATGGTTATGGCTATAGTTATGGTTGTGCAATGATGGTATGGCTGTTATGGTTATGGTATGACAAGCAAGTTATGGTAATGGTTGGTATGGCAAACAGGTTATGTTTATGGTTTTATATTTTTCGACTCATGTTTTAATTATGGTTCTAAAATTTTTATGCAGTTATGTCATGATCAAGCTTTTGATTTTGTGGTTATGTTATTCTTAAAATTTTGCTAATTTCCATACGCTCGCTCTTTAGGTTTTAGCTTGTAGGTGAAGTGTGGTTACTTGTGAACTCTTCCTTTGGGCAGAGAGGGTTGTTTTCTTTTGCTGCAATACATGCAGCATCAGCTCCTAGCCCTCTCTATCCAAAAACATTTTACAGGTTTGGTCGTCGGTACAAAATACGTATAAGCGTCGGTACACAGTTTTAAATCAGCATCGGCATATGCTATACATATATCGATGCTTGTTTCGTAGTGCATTCCAACCGTTATTTCGAACCTTGTTGTGACGTTATGTATATCGATGGTCATACCGATGTTACGGAGCCGGCGTCTCTTTCGAGGCCTATTTCAGTGCTTTTTAGTTTTAAAACTAACTTCATTTCATCGATACCTACATCGATTTTTGCGCAACGTGTTGTAGTGGGAGTATGCATTAGGTTTTTCAAGATATAGTATAAGTGACCGTACCTTGTCTTAAGTCTAAAGATGTTTGTTTTCTAAAATACTGCTTTCCATGCTCATTTCAATGACTTGTCTTAATGAATAACACTAATGAAAAGTTAAAAAAGGAATCCATTATTTTAAGTGTTAAAACACATGCGGTAGCAATTAGGAACTTCTAGACAAGTGGGTGGGGAAAACATGTACTCGAATAGCTTCATTACACTCTTCCGTACTATGCATTTTTGGAATGTTCATGCTCCCATAAACATGATGTTGAAGACCAAAAACTTGCGGGTCCTTTCTCAACATTCAATTGGAAAAGTAGAATTTGAATTAGGAGGAGTTTCTACCTCATCTTACTTCTGCACCCTACCTATTGGAATCTACGATGGTATCTTGGGAATGGATTGGCTAATCCAAAATCAAGCACACAATCACTGCGCTGAAGGTAGCCTATCCTTTAGGAATGAACCAGGGAGGAGATTATAGTGCATGCCAGGACGTAATGGGAAGCCAAAATCCCATCTAGTTAAGGCTAGTAGACTTATTAAAGGTCTATATAAGGGACAACAAATCTTCATGGTCAAACTAAACAAAGCCAAAGATTCAGTGGCCAACCAACTTCGAGAGTGGCTTAAGAAATTTTTAGATGTGTTTCCAAAGGACCTCTCAAATTTACCTCCCCCAAGGGACATAGACCATGAGATACAAACGTTTCCAGGTAGTGAACCTATTTCCAAAAGACCTTACAAAATGTCTCAACCCAAAGCCATAGAGCTCAAAGAACAACTTCGACAACTAATCGAGCAAGGTTTCATTCATCCAAGTATTTCCGCATGGGGAGCACCCGTTTTATTTCAAAAAAACAAGGATGGATCCTTACGCCTCTACATAGATTATCGAGGCCTTAATCAGGTATCAATAAAGAGCAAGTATTCTATCCCACGCATAGACGAACTTCTAGACAAATTGCACGGGGCCAAAATGTTCACAAAATTTGATCTCAGGTTAGGGTATCACCAAATCGAGATCAAAGAAGCAGACATGTACAAGACTGCATTCAGCTCTCGCTACGTGCACTTTGAGTTCATAGTCATGCCCTTTGGTCTTACAAATGCACCAAAAACTTTTAAATGCCTTCTTAAGGGGAGGATCACATAAGATCTACAATTTCTCAGTACTACTATGGAGCTTGTGAGCTTTGATGTAGTCCCATACTCGCTTGAGGGAATCATCCAGGATATATTTTGAGAATACTTGGATGAATTTTTTCTAGTATTCTTCAATGATATATTGGTCTATTCTAAAGATGATAAGGAGCATGAGGAACATGTATGCAAGGTCTTGAGTATTCTTCATCAACATCAATTGTATACCAAGATGAGAAAATGTGTCTTCTGTACTCTTAAAGTCAGCTATCTTGGATTTATCATATCTTCTAAAGGGATCTCAGTGGACCCTGCAAAGATTAAACACATTATAGATTGGCCACAACCCAAAACTATCAATGAAATTGGAGGGTTTTTAGGTATTACAGGATGGTATAGAATATTCATCAAAGATTATGCACTCATTGCTGTACCCTTGACTCAGCTAATCAAGAAATCCTCTATTATCACATGGGAGAAAGAACAAGAAAATTGTTTCCAGCACCTGAAACAATACCCCACCTCCACTCACGTACTCAAGTTACCCAATTTTTCTCAAGATTTTGAGGTGGTAAAAGATGCAAGTGGACTCGTTGTAGGAGGAGTCTTAACACGGGAAGGCTTACCAATTGCCTACACTTCCAAAAAATTAAGGCTTTATGAATTGAAATATCCACCTCATGACTTAGAATTATTAGCTGTTATACATGCCCTCAGGTTATGGAGAAATTATCTATTAGGATGCCAATTTCAGCTAGTTACTGATCACCAGAGTCTAAAAGGGAATTTTACCCAACCAACCCTTAATTAACATGGATAGAACTTCTTCAAGAATATGGTTTTCAAATAAAATATAGACCCGGAAAGGAAAATGCGATTGCTGATGCCCTTAGCAGAAAATCCTTCCTTGGAGCCATCTCCATGGCCAACAACCCAATATTGGACAAGGTGAGGGAATGCTCGCAGAAAGATGAAGCCTATCTTCAACTCATTAAAATTCTCAACCAGGAAGATGCAATAGAAAGAGAAAAATCCCTAGTAAAGGACCATTCTATGGAGGATGGCCTTCTTTACTATAGACATCGGCTTTACATTCCTAAGGATACCTCCCTAAAGCAGTCAATTCTTCATGAAGGTCATGATACTCTAGTATCAGGACACCTGGGGTATGCAAAAACTCTTAATACCTTGAGGAAAATCTACTTCTAGACAGGAATGAAGAGGGATGTACTTCGATACATCAGACAATGCCTCTCTTGTCAAAGAATCAAGGCTGAATGAGTAATGATCCTAGGAAAGCAGCAACCCTTAGACATACCTCAACTAAAGTGGGAATTCATTAGCATGGATTTCGTCATGGGCCTCCCTAGAGTTCAAGGAGGGTATGATTCCCTAATGGTAGTTTTGGATATGCTTAATAAATCCTCCCATCTAATACCAGTAAAAGCCAGTTATACAGCCTTAGATATAAGCAGGATCTTTGTTAAGGAAATCTTTAGATTGCATGGGCTTACAAAGAGAATTATCAGTGACAGGGATGCAAAGTTCACTTCCAAATTTGGGAAGGCTCTATTTGAAGCTTTAGAAACGCAACTATGCTTCAGCTCGGCACATCATCCTCAAACAGATGGACAAACAGAATGGCTAAACAAAGTAATTGAAGATATCCTTCGAGCTTATTGCTGTAGAGAACCCCGTAAATGTATTCAATTTCTTTCCTTGGTAGAATTTTCCTGTAACTCCTCTTTTCATAAAAGCATTGGGATGTCACCTTTCAATGCTCTATATGGGCATGAATGCATATCACCATTGAATTTTTCTGACCCTACTATAAGGGTGGAAGCCTCAAAGAAAATGCTAGAAAAAATGGAAGCCCAAACCAAAGCCATACAACAAGATGTTAAGGCGGCTAAGGATTGTCAAAAGCATTATGCATATCAAAAGCAATCCGACCGGATCTTCAAACAAGGAGACAAAGTTTTCCTTCTAGTATGCCAAAAAGAAGCAATCTATCTCTCGGAAAATTCAAAAAGCTTAGTCCCAGGTATTGTGGTCCTTATGAAATAATCAAGGTCCTCAGTGATCAAGCCTACAAATTAAAGGTGCTAGAACACATAAAATTTCATGATGTATTTCACGTCAGGCTACTAAAACCCTACATCCCAAATCCCAACAATGCATTGGAGGATGAGCAAATTATAATGCATCAGCAAGGACTGTTGGAGCTTCAGTGCCAGATTGTATCTTGGAAACTAGAGAAAGAACTCTTAGAAATAGAGTAATTAGGGAACATTTGGTAAAATGGAAAGATTATCCCACTGAAGATGCCACTTGGGAAGATGAAACCTCTCTTCTTAAAGACTTTCCCAATTTCGGTTGAGTTGAGGGCATCTCAAATTCTTAAGTTGGGATGATTATAAGGTCTCCACCTTTCTAGCACCCAGGAACAAACTTAGAGCTTAAGGAGAAATCATTGGTCTTGCCATCAGGTAAAAACACTATCTCAAAAGCAATAAAGAATGGTATTTTTGGAATCTTAAGCACAGCAAACCCAAGGCTAGGAATTTTTAGAATTAAAATCAGACAAAAAATGACCCCACTAGTTCCACCGAAAGGTTGTATGTAAATTAAATTGTCAAGAGAAACTGGATGGTTGTAGTAATCATTTAAGAATAGACTTTCACTAAGGGCTCCCATATATTTTTCCCAAATATTTATAAAATTAGCAGAAAATAACAAAAAATTAGCAGGGTTGATTTTTAAAGTTAGGCAGGCTGTGGGAGGAGGTTGCAAGACCTATTAGGGGCAGGATTAGCAGCTGATGGCACCTTATTGACCTTGGGGGTTGCTTGAGTTGGAAGCAACTACTTGTTCCAGCCAGGGAATGTTCAGAAGGCCCAGAAAAAGTTTAAATAGGGTCCTAGGTCTCTCATTCTAACTCAAACTTGGAGTCCTGGCCATTTCTCTCTCACCTAGAGAAAACTCTACTCAAAAATCACTAGAGAGCAAAAACTCTAGCTGATCATCCATGGTAATTAGCCTAATCCCTTTTTAATTAGCAAAATTATACTAATTTATCTCTATTTTCTTAATTAATTTAATTAATTAATAAGATTAAACTTATTTTCAATCTAAATTACTCTCTTAATTCTTAATATTCTATTGATTACCTAGATTAAGATTAGAGATATTAATCTAATTAATTATTAAGCTATATTAAGGTTGAAATTAATCTTTTTGGTCTTAAATCAAGGGGAGTTATACTAATAACACTTATATTAGTATAAGATAATTATCACAGCTGGATTAGATTGTCAAGAAGCTAGGAAAATTATCTCTTAG
Organism: Adiantum capillus-veneris; assembly: GCF_014529385.1. NCBI lineage: Eukaryota > Viridiplantae > Streptophyta > Polypodiopsida > Polypodiales > Pteridaceae > Adiantum > Adiantum capillus-veneris. Next base: position 36,059,996 of record NC_140939.1, read on the forward strand.
TTTTTTATTAGGTTCTGTAATTAATTAGGCAAAAATTAGTTGTTTTATATCAAGAAACCTACTTAGCTAGCTCAAAAATTCTTAAATTAATTACTACAGTTAGGAAAGAATGTTAGGAACACCGGATAAATTACTCATTCATAGATAATCTAAGTATTTAATTAAGCTAAAACTAGCTGTTTTTAGCTAAAAATTAAAGAGAGAAATTAATAAATTATGTTTGATAATTACGTTCTACTTATTAAAGCTGGTTTATATAGTAACAAAGTCATGATAATCATATTAAGCTCAAAAAACCGATATAGCTATTTATCTAAGTCAAATTAGACTAATTCTAGCAAAAAACTAAAGGAGGAAATTAGTAAATCATTTTAAATAATTAGGTGCTATTTATCAAAGTTAATTTACATGATACAAAAGCTATGACAATTATCTTAAGGTTAGAAAATGATTATTGCTATTTATCTAAGTCAAATTACACTGATTCTAGCTAAAAGATACAGAGAAAAATTAGTAAATCATGTTAGATCATCAAGTGCTATTTATAAGAGTTATTTTACATGATATAAAAGCCATGATAATTATATTAAGGTTAGAAAATTAATATAGCTATTTATCTAAGTCAAATTAAACTAATTCTAGCTAAAAATTAAAGGGGAAAATTAGTAAATCATGTTAAATAATTACGTGCTATTTTATCAAAGCTAGTTTACATGATAAAAAAGTCTTAATAATTATTATAAGTATAGAAAACTAATATAGCTATTTATCTAAGATAATTTAGACTAATCCTAGCTGAAAAAGAAATGAAAAATTAGATAATTAAGTTGGAATATTAAAATATGATTACTTGAGGTCAAAAATATCATTATCTACTTGTGATAATTATACCATAGTTAATTAGTCATTTTATAAAATTATAATTGACCAAAAGTCCTATTTTTAGCTAGAGATTAATTAAAATGAATATACTTTGGTGTCAAAAGTTTCTAGAAAAATTATAATAAGTGTAAATTAGTGATATAAAGTTGAGGAAGTAAAATATATAAGAGAGAATAAACAGAATAAATATTAAGCTCAAAATAAACAAATTTCAAGATTAAAATTTGATGGGAAAATTAGGAAAAGATATAGAAAATTATAAAAATTTTAGGAGAGCTTGAAAAACCCTTAGGAAATCTTTGGAAAAAGTTATCATACCTATATAGACAAATAAAAAATTACTAGATCAAGAATTTACCAATTAAGACTATAAATTTAACCTTGATTGGGTTAAAATTGAATACAAAGGTTAAGTCTAGCTTTCGAATAATTTACCTAATGATTAGACATCCTTTTTTATAAGGATAAGAAGTTATGGCACCTAAAAGGACCTGCAAAAATCCTACATCTGATGATGGGAGCGGAGCTCCAAAGAGAACTAGAGCGTCGCACGATGATGAAGCCGGGCCTAGTAGTATGCCAACTGATGAGAGTGTACAGGCCACGGTGCTACAATAAATGCCAGATCAGTCCCAGGTGTGTCTTAGTTATAATTAAGTTTATTTAATTTAAGTTTTTCTTTAATTATTAACAGTGCACACGTAAAGAGAGAGTAAGGAATTCGGAAAAGTAAAATTGGCCGGAACCAAAGACTTCTTCCAAGAAACCCACGAGAACTTGTTTGTAAATTAGGACAGAAATGTTTGGGATAAAGCTGGTTGACTTAGGAAAGAATAATTGGTCATCCTTAAGACAGCTTGCATCTCAAGACGCATATGATTCCTTGGAATATTTTTACCTCAAGTGATGAGTAATCAAGGCTGGTTGGCCAGTAATGAGTCAATTTCCCCCATGTACGTGGAGTTTGTACCTCCTACATGTGTATGTTTGTGGATACTACTTAGGATACCATTTTTATCCTAGGGGAACCGCCCGGTTGTATGGGAAACTGGTACTCGCGTATGGATGCCGCAAACTTTTGGATGATGGGTTTCCACCCTGTTTTTAAGTAAGGAAGGGTGTTGTTTGTTCACCCATGTATAGGTGTGTTTGAGAGAAGTGGAGTACACGTCAGGATTTTTCAAGATATATTATAAGTGACTGTACCTTGTCTTGAGTCTGAAGATTTTTGTTTTCTAAAAGACTATTTTCAATGTTGATTTCGATGACTTGTCTTAAAAGGAATAACATTGATGAAAAGTTAAAAAAGGAATCCATTATTTTAAGTGTTAAAACACATGTGGTAGTAATTAGGAAACAAAAGGATCACGTGTGAGTGCGGGGTGGTAAGTGGGGATTGACTAAGGTTGTCAATCAAGGACGGGTGGACCTCATTTGTAAGGTAACTATCCATTCCCACATACGAAAAGCATTTAGTAAACTTCTCCAATTGGAAGAGGAGTTCACCCGCGGCTGTGTCCTCACATATGTTGGGGGGGAAAAGCGTTGGTTGAAAATACCTTATCCCAAATTGTTGAAGTTATAGGGCTGAAACAGTCTTAGATTTTAAAATATTGTCCCGTTTTCACAGTGAGACAGGACTAGGTCTTCTTCTAGGGCTATAGACCCAAGCCATTGTTTAATGGTAAAGGTCTATTTCCTAGATTTTTCTTGTTTAGAGACTCTGACTTTCAATAGGCCTACAGACCTATCAAGGATCCCATCCCAATCTTGGTCTTGGTGGGTTGGGGTTCTCACATTTATCTTGCCCATTGTCTATTAGATTAGGTTGGGGTTTTAGATCAGGACAATACTTTATATAGTGTCCTTGCTTCATACATTGAAAGCATGCATTGGGTAAATTTTTGTAAGGTATTTTTTTATAATGAAGGGATTTTCCATTGAAATCTTTAATGTGGATTGAAGTTTTAAATTCTGCACTTAAGTCTAATTCTATCAGCAATTGGGGGTCCCACTTGGCATTTGTTCCTCCTCTTGATCTATGACCAAGAACTTTTCCTGGAGTTCCCAATTGACTTTAGCCAAGGGTAGAGTTCAATGGGAAGGTCAGGAAAGTCCACCCCCACACACTGGAGCTTTGGTAGACTTAGATCCTTTGGGTTTGAACCCTAAGTAGCATTTGAAAACAGAGATTGGCGTATTTCTAACAAGTCACTGACCCTGAATAACAATTTGCAATGTAGAGTTAGAATCAAACCAAAAGAACAAATAGTAGCCATTAGGAAGATATTGCACATGAGAAATTCTTATGTTCTTGTTTCTCCAAGACTGATTGATCCAAGATTTTAGCGCTTCCAAAGAGGTCCTAGCTCTGTGGCATACGACACACAATCATGTGGATGAGAGTGCCAATGTATATTTTCCCTGCCCAAAATTCCTTGGTCTAGTTCAGAGAAGCCTTAGCAACTAAGAGCTCTTCTCTTTTGAGATCTTCTTTTAGTTCTAGAAGAGCAAGGGGAGGAGAACAATTAGACTGGATTGGGGCCTCTAAGTCATATGTTTTTTTAATTTTCAGCATCCTTATGTGTTGTCTTATAGCCCAAGCCTTAAGCTTAACGTCTGTTAGAGATTTTGGAGTGTCCTTGACTGCTAATTCGCAAGATTTAAATGTTAAAGAGTGTTCTTGACTGCTAATTCCCAAGATTTAAATTTTAAAGAGTGTTTGCTAAATGCATTGTCAAAAATCTATATAATCTTTCAGTTAACGCATTTAATGGGAATTCAGGACTGATCAATGTGAGGCTAGACACCCTTATACATGCGAGGTTATTTAAGGAACTCAAACATAACAAGTGAGTGATCTAACATTAGCAAAGACTTATTAATCCAATAGTTGACTTTCCAAAAGTCATGCAATATCTCTGAGTTCATATAAATTCTATCAAACCTTGAAACCCTGAAGCAATTACCTTGATGTACCTATCAATCATGTAGTCCCATTGTACGTTTTCTATGACTCCTATGCTTTGTCCCATGTTGTTCCATCTATCATCCAAATTTTCTACCATGTTGAAGTCCGTTGCAAGGATACATGGATCAAGCAAGTTGGCTATCTCAACCAATATTGTAGGCCTGTCAGTAAAATAGTTAGGAGCACATAGGGACAACATTGTGAAGTTAAAAGCACTCTTAAAAGTGACATCTAATCAAAACTTAATCTCATAATTATGCACAATAGAAACCAAAGTGTTGAGGTGGTCAATAATGCCTACTAGTGCACCTCGTTTTCCTTTACCATGATGTGTAAAGTACTAGTTGAGACCAATCCCAACTCCGAGCAGATTTGTCTTCATAGCATGTCCATAGACCTTGAGCTTCAAACATACAAGGTCAGGTTTGAAGTTGGATTCCCTTATCCATTGATTCTAAAAATGAGCTCTAATAGGGTCAGTAAAACCTTTACTATTAAGAGAAAATTCTTTGATAGGAGGACAAATCATTTTTTACTACTTTTTAAGGGTTTGGTAGAAGAAACAAAGATTCTAGTAGGATCTTTTGAGGACTCTTTTTTCCTCTCAAATTTGAAAGATGTAGGGATTGGTAGTCTCTCTTTCTCTGTTTGGGTCATAATGATATCCACTAAGGGTGAAGGGGTATTTATCCTCCACTTCTCGATAGTATCTTGCTCATCCAGTTGGGCTTCAAATGAAGGGTTGTCCTTGACAGTTATTTGAGGTGGTTGAGTACTGGGAATTGTTTAGTCTTCAGAGTCTAGATCTTTTCCAATATCTACTGCTCTTCAAAGCTGAGGGTCCCACTTAGGGCTGATGGTATGTGGATGATGTAGTGCTTCTAACACACACTTTAGAAGATGCACAAAAGCTTATGGTTGTCCTTGAGAACTTTTGCTTGCATAGTCGGCTGATTGACAATGAATCGAAAACAAAGGTTATGCTTGTGAAACCAACCATAAGGAAAAGCCATGCATTGTGTACAACAATAAGACACTTGAAGTTATTGAGAGCTTTAAGTGTTATACAATTGACATTTTATTATTTATTGCAGCTGACAGGTGGAAAAGACTAGACCAAGCTTGGCCTATGCGAATGGATTTGTATATCATGTACATTTTATTATTCAAGCGCTCTTTTATGAGCTTTGGCCATTTATGACCGGCTGGCTAGTTTGTAATCAATTTGACCATTCAAGAAATCTATAAATGAAATACGTGCAAGAGGGAAATGGTCACTCTTGTACAGGGGGGGATTGCACCCAGTGTTTGCGTTGTTCTTCTCCCCTCTTCCCTCTTGTCTCTCGTCGTGCTGGCGTAGCACTCCGCTCTAGGAGGTGCGCCTGCACGTGCTCTCTTGTTCTACCACACTCTCTTTCTCTCTCTGCTCGTGTACAACTTGGATTACATGTTGTGCAATTTGAGGTATGCAGATTTGTTCGTTTCATGGCTTGTAGCATATTGTTTTTGCTACTTTGCAGGGCCCGCGACGCTCCCGTTTGTAGCAGTGGTATCAGAGCACAAGGAAACGTTCCTACATGCTGTGGACAACAACAAAGGAAGACGTAGCGACCAACTAATGACTAGGGTCATCGTCATATCACTTCCACGTAAAAAAGCTAAGTTTGTATCATCATGTTTTCAGAATAAATGTTTTCTTTTTTACATCAATGCATCGTTGCTTGAACTGCATTACAAAGAAATTCATTGTTTATGATTAGCAGATGCTAGCAATATTAGAATTAATACATAATTAGTTAGCACTGAATTTCATTCACGATATCATCCGCATGAATAATTATGTGATTAATGGGCACATAGGTATTTTGGTATGCAATGATGATACATGTGTACAATCAAGGAGGGATCTGATAGAAGAAGATAGAAGGGGAAAATTCCTAACATTGGAACAGAGTGTCGAATATTGAGTTGGAAAAATTAAGTGGGGGGAAATCGTTGTAGATTTTCAAATAGGAGGGCACATGAGAAGATGAAGAAGAAAGATTCGCGCCTTAAATATATGTGTTGTAGAAATCCAGCGGCTATCCGACAAGGTCTCCAGATGCTCTCGTTCAAAGATGAGCTGCCTTCTGCTTTGAGTCATGCAGGAACCAAGCCCAACATAAAATCAATCCTTCAACGTGGAAAAAAAAACCACAACTAAATCAATCTAATTGCTGCAGTAGATGACCTCATGGTCTTCTTGCGGCGCTATAGAACGACAACACACAGTCAACGGCACTTTAACCTCCTTCTACGCTCATCATCACCGTCTTGCTAATATAAGTGTTAGTGTTAACTATCCTCAGACCAGTGCTGCTCAGCACTCTCTCTCTCCCTCACATGCAGCCATCATGTTGCTGCGTTCTTTTGCGGTATGCATGGCCTCCGTTGGTTGACCGGCCGATGTGAGGGATCGCTCATGGACTGGTGAACACTCGTCCACTCTCACTTGAGAACCATTCAGATCTTCACACTCTCTCTCTCTATCTCTATTACTTCTTTCCTGTGCCATGCACACTCCGATTTACTCCAATCTACTCACCGTTTCCTTCATGCAGGTACCCTAATCCACACACACCCTCGCACACACACCTACTCTAGTCGCCACCTTTCCCAACCACTACATAGCAGCCACCACACACAGTGTCTGCACATCTCTCTCCCTCTCGTCTTCAACCACCTCACCCCAATTCAGTGGACGCACTCGACTACTGTTTTATTTTACTGCAAGCCGCTCACAACACACACACACACATTTTCAACCACCCCTCTGCCATGCAGAGTCGTTGGCCACTCTTAGTTTCTCCGCGGCATTCCTACTCCCACCAATCGGAAGCAAACCAGCGCCTCTCTCTCTCTCTCCCTCTCTCTTGCTCTCTTCAGTCATCACCACAATGCATTGGCTGCTAAACATCACTCGCATGCTGATCCCTGACCACACAGCAACCCCATCCTTTTCCCCCCTAGCTCTAGAGCAGCTGCAACAAACGATCCCCCTTCTCTCTCTCTCCACTTCCCTACGTCCTGCAGCAGCATCAAAAACCTCCGTCTCCTCGACTCCTCACGCGGCTCAACCTAGCCTCCACTCACATAGCGCACTCAATCCTCCAACCAACCAGTGTAAATCTACTGCATGTTTCTCTCTCATCGCCCTCTGTGACTTTGGCGCCCATACACCTGCAACCATATCCCTTGCACACGGAGAAGCAGTAGCCCTTGGTGTAGCTTCCATCGTCAACCTTCCCTATAAACAGCCATCACGTTTGCAACTCTAGAAGCAATAGCAATACCATATGTAATCGCCTTCATCAGGTCAATCGAGGGCTTACAAGCAGGGGTTGGTGTTCACATTGTCCTTTATAGCTTCTGACACCAGAACGAGCCTCGTGGCTTCGTATTTCTACATGAACACCTCGGAGCGCGAATGGTTTGCGACTTGTCTGATCGCTATCTCCCTCCATTTTCCAACCTCTCAATATATACATCATAGCTCTTATGGTCGTAATGAACCGACTCCATTGGTGCTACCTCTAATTTGCACGTTCCCTCTCAATTGTGTTGTCCACATAGCAAGTAAGTTTCTCATCATTATGGCTTGATCATCTTATACCCCTTGTTGCATTGCAAGTTGATACAATACTATCCTCACTAGGATAAATAAGTGTTTGCACCTTGCAACACATGCCACACAGGAACCCATGCACATGATATCTGCATCTAAGAAGGACAATTGTAGCCATGGAGCTTGAACCTTTTGATATGACAGGCAACACATTGATTGCTATCAGTTTATGTAGCTTTTTGCTCGGCAGCTCAAGTATGTCTAGGCCCAACAAAAAAAAGTTTTACGTGTAAGGTTGACCATGGAAGATACTCGGCACATCGTAGTAGTGATAGAGCCACTAGATATTGAGCAACAAATGAACAATGGCAATGGGTCTTGGTAATGGTCGGGTGCATGAAATATTATGGCGCCCACAAAACTGCGTAATGTGTTGGGCACATTGGTAAGTAGTGTTTCCAACTAGACAGTTACGTTCGCCAGTTTTCTCCAACTGGACATAGCTCGCTAATGAGTACTCTTGCATATGGTGTAGTGTTTCTCTAAGATGAAATGAACGCTTTCCATGCTAAGGATCAAACTCCATACATCATCGTAAGCCTTGATCCAGCTGACTCACAGCAAAAGGCATTATCATTGTTGCTTAAACATAATAGCACTTGTTATTTTTAATAAAAGGAGGGCTTTTTTTTTTCTTTCTTTTCCACTTCAAATATCTCGAACTAAACCTAGCCCGCACCAAGAAATTTGCAAATGAGCAATGAAGTTGCTTTTGAGGATTAGGTGTTGCATCAACCCAATGGCCCAAGATCTCTACTTTCCTATAATACTCCACCTCACTTTATTCCATCCTCATAAATTATTTTGGACGAAAGTGCAGGTCGTCTTTTAATCCATATTAGGAAGGTGTGTTCTGCGAGTATTGACACTCAAGGATCCCATGATGTTCAAGAATGACTTGTGAGTGGAAATTAAGATTTGGTTTTAGACACCCGATCCTTATAATGTATCCTTTTTAGTCTCAAATGAACTATCCCATCCCGAGAGTAACTTTCAATTCAAGTAGGGTTTTACTTTTCCCTTCTCTTGATTTCATGTAGTCATCGATTTGAAGAAGAGAATATTAACTAGACTCCTCTATATGACAATGAATTTTATTTTCTCTACGATGGTTAGATTGTTGTATCCTTCAGCTCTCTTGAATATATATGATGTTTAAAACATAACTTTTTGAGACAAATGACTTTAACACTAGGTTGGTAACCTAACAGGACATAAAAGTGTCCTTTCAGGGTTTTGAAAAAAACCTCCAAAACCATAGTAGATCCACTCATTTTGTAAAATCCTTTCATGAGGTTATAGTTCAAGGCCTACTACACATGGAAAAAATAAGAAACTTGTAAAATTTCTCATCTTTTGGTCAATCCAAGCCTCCAAAGTTGATGGACCAGTACATTTTCATCAAAACAATCATTTCTTATGCTTTGTTGCATAAAAATAAGATTAGGGATTTTTGTAGGACTTGAGATAAAGTCCCTAGTTAACTTCAATGGGTTGGTGATGAGAACATATGATTGCTTCTGACTCACTATTTTTTGTTTTGCCAAAAGAAATAGGTACAAAAAAGTTGAATTTTTACCATTCTGCAAACCTATCATCAAATTTTCTATAGCCACGCTCAATACAAATAGTATATGCATGTTTTCTTAGTTCCCTATTGTCCTTTAGGTTCATAAGGAGACATGGAGCATGTCAAAAGAATAATACATCTCTTACCAAGGGGAATCTTGGGGACAAAGATGAAGTGCTAAATACAGCAAACATGAAAAAACTGGGTTCAACATTATGAGTTGTAGAATCCCATAGAAACTATTCAATATCTAGCCAAATTTGATCTTTATGAGTAGATATGGTTACTACCTACAAAATGCATGTAGTTGTCACAAGAAACTAACAATATTGAAAAAGTTATACTTGATATACTAGAATGTTTCGTTTTCTTCTATAATTGAAAAAATCAACCATCGTTGTCTTCTATGTAAAATAGGGTATTAGGTGTCCCAAAACTCAAGGAATATTAGCTTTATGTTACAATATGCGACATAGAGAATCAAAACTGCATTTGGATATCATGAAAGCCACCAAAAAAATCATAGAAGAGCTAAAATTGGCTAAAAAACAGGATTTGACAATTTTTGTAATTTGGTCATAACTTACAACTTTAACATTTATTTCTCCCTAGAAGCATCAAGACGTGTTGAGGACTACTAAAGATACTTCTCTAGCATTAGAGACCTCACAAACATGAATTCTAGAGTGGTATAGCTGCAAAAAGTTGAAAAAAGCCAAAAACAGGATCCGTTTTTTCACAAAGTTTAGCTTGTGAAATGTTGTGCAAGGACAAGTTTAAAGATGGAATTGATATTCCAAAAAAAATGTCAAGTTTTTTTCAGATCATGGGACAACTTTCTAGACAAATAGCACCTCAAAATACATTTTGAAACTCTTGACATAATTCAAGGAAAATGGTCACTTAACAAGACATAAAAGTGTCCCAGGACATAAAAATGTTCCATTACCAACCTAGTGTTAAGACTTTGAATATGTTTTTTCTAATTTTGCCCAAGAGAACATTTTAAAGGCATGTGATTGCTTGCAATAGTCTTTATATTTAGGGAATGTATATAGAGATGAGTCATGATGGTTGACATTTTTCACAAAGACGTTTTAGTGCTTTGTTTTTTAGAAAAAAAAATATGTAGATAAATTTAAATACAATGTCTCATATCAAGCTCCAGGTATGACATTTCTTAATGCACTCTCATAATTATACACCTCTTAAAACATCATTTCAATTATCCCTCATAAGTATGATCTATCCATGTATCTTTAGACCTAAAAGTAGCATTATCTAATTCACCACAAGTGCTTATCCCATCTCTTCTCTTATCTTGGCCCCTCCAAATTCTCCCACCCTTCACCACATCTGCTTATGCACAAATCCTCTAGTTTAATAGTGGTTTGATAAATCAATGTTTATTATATTTGATTTCTTTTAAGTGAGTCTTTTTGCAGATATCCCCACACCCTTATGAATACCCAAGCACCTTTGCAACAGGCAAGAATCTTTCCAGATGCTTTTCCAAAGACAGAACTCCCTTACTTGGCTACATTATGTTGCAAAATCCATTGTTTCTAATGTCATGGCTTCTACTTTCATTGATTGAACTCTTTTTTGAGATGACTTGTCATATCACTAGTCACATGAGCTCAGTTGGTGTGCGATGATCGCTAAGATTTGGTACATGCTTCCACATTCCATTCTATTCCAATTTCATATCAAACAGGTCAATTATTTTTCTCTTTTTATGCCATGTCTAGTCCATTGCTCACAAGCACACAGATTCGTTGATTTAGGCAGTGTATAAATGCTCATCTTGGTGTAGATTCGCCGATTTAGGCAGCACAACAACACACTACAGATTCATGATCTTAAACAATACCATATGCAGACTCGCCGATCTAGGCAACATTAGTGCAGATTCGCTGATTTAGGCAGCACGTCAGGTGTAGATTCGTCGATTTAGGCAACACCGATCACAAAATCATGTTGCAATGACTGGCCACCACTGCAAGTGGTATGATTTTGTTACCCGGGTACATAATGAAAGTGATTTGGATTTGGACTTATGCTATGGAATTGGAATTGGATTGGGATTTGGTATCTTGTGATTACTATAGCAGTGTTCATGTGATGAGACTTGACATTATGAGATTGATGATGAGTGTGACCAATGATATCCTGATTCATCAGGGTATGACATATATTGCTTATTCTAGTGGTATGGGACACTAGAATAGGTAGTATGTGGATGACGGCACGCATAAGCTAATGTTGTTTAGTTTCATATATTTTTCTTTTATTATGTGATGTTTTTGATACAACATACTAATCACTATTTTTGACAAGTATTGTTTGCAGATTTTTATCTTCGCAACTGAAGACAGTTGCTTTCCAACGGAGAGGTATGTTATAGAATTGACATTTTATTATTTATTGCAGCTGACAGGTGGAAAAGACTAGACCAATCTTGGCCTATGCGAATGGATTTGTATATCATGTACATTTTATTATTCAAGTGCTCTTTTATGAGCTTTGGCCATTTATGATTGGCCGGCTAGTTTGTAATCAATTTGACCATTCAAGAAATCTATAAATGAAATACGTGCAAGAGGGAAATGGTCACTCTTGCACGGGGGGAGATTGCACCCAGTGTTTGCGTTGTTCTTCTCCCCTCTTCCCTCTTCTCTCTTGCCGTGCCGGCGGAGCACTCCGCTCTAGGAGGTGCGCCTGCACGCGCTCTCTCGTTCTACCACACTCTCTTTCTCTCTCTGCTCGTGTACAACTTGGATTACGTGTTGTGCGATTCGAGGTATGCCGATTTGTTCGTTTCATGGCTTGTAGTATATTGTTTTTGCTACTTTGCAGGGCCCGCGACGCTCTCGTTTGTAGCATTAAGTACCTTGGCCTTCAGGTTTTGTCCAATCACAAGTGGCATGAATGTTCTATGTGTTGTTTGCAAGCACGAAAGTGAGCATATTATGCATTTGAGAACATGTGTAATGCGGGAAACATCAAGTGCTGGATTCTCAAGAAGTATCTTTTTGATGCATTGGTGACATCAGCTCTTCTTTATATGAGTTGAAGTATGGGCCAGGAGCATCTCAAAGTCTACTTGAAAAGAGTTTGAGAATTTCCAAAAGAGTTTTCTTACAAACTTTCTCCAAGTTAAGACACAAACACCATATATGCTCCTACTTCTTAAGTCGGGATCTCTTCCAATTGAGGTTATGGGCATGGAAAGGGTTGTGGAGTACATGATGAAGATGCGTCAAAACCCCTCACATCGACTTCCTATGATTGCATGGGAAGCAAGAAAAAAAAGTTCAAAAGACGCATAAAAGCAAGATCTTGAGCTTGGGACGGATGCAAGACATAACAAAGTGGTTTGGGAGATGAGATGTATTACGCTTGATGCTTCAATTCACTCCCAAGTGAATGAAGCTTTTCTACAAGGCCAATGTATTACGGCTTGGGAGAAATGAGATGGGTCACGCTTCATACATTACACCACGCATATTTCCCCGAACTACAAAACCATATTCTTTGCTGAAAGAGGGAACCCTACTCATGCTTACATGCTTGAGCATTTCCCCTTGTCCCAGTGATACACACTATCGCAGCCAATCGGCTTAGCTCCCATTCCCTTCAATGCAAGACATGGTGTTGGGACGATAGGGAAGAGTCAAATCGATTGTACACATTATGCTCACTGCAAGTTTGAGAGTCTGAGTACCACACACTACTAGAGTGCTTAGCTTTTGGTCACATCCACTCTTGCTTCTCTCACATTTTTTGCCATGACTTAGACCTACACACTTTCCTCTTCCAACCACAGTGTGGGCTCTCTAATGCGACTCTCCACCACAATTTTAAAGGACTAAGAGTCACTCATAACCCATACATATACTAAATCACATGTAACTCTAATCCCATAGGTCATATTTGACCTCCGAGGACGATAATAAAATCTCTTTCTCTCTCTCTCTCTCTCTCTCTCTCTCTCTCTCTCTCTCTCTCTCTCTCTCTCTCTCTCTCTCTCTCTCTCTCTCTCAGGTGCTACACTAAGCATGCCAACGAATGTGGCCCTGCAGGGAAAAATGGAAAACCCGGAGGCTAACCGGCTCTATAGGTTTTTGCATGTCAAAATCAAAGTCATGTTAACAATTAACATGATGACATGAGTTTTTAATGTAAATACTAAAGTTATTGACGTAATCACCCGATCGTGATTACGTTAATGAAATCCCTGTGAGACCAATCTATCACACACACACACACACACACACACACAGAGCCAACCAAACAAGAGACTAACAACTTGCAATTTTTTTGAAATGTGTTATAATGTTTAATAAAAAAGTGAAATGCTGTTCTGTCTATGGTACGTTGCTAAAGCTTCTTAGTCCCAATACTTACCTATTATTGAATGTTTTATGTTTTTGTTAGGATTAAGATCTCACAGAATGAAGAGAAAGAGCGTCGATCTAGAAATTTTCTTTGGTGAACAGGAAGCAGAAAGGAGACCACCTCAGTACAGGAAGCAGAAGGGAGACCACCTCAGTTGTTAAGAGGACCCTTAAAGAGAGATGTGGACTTTGTGGAGGCCAAATATATATTTCCTGGAGAGGAGTTTATGGAGACAGAGGAACCCCCAAATGACTCATAAGCATCAAAAGATGAAGAAGTGCCTGTAATCCTGAAGCTCCAAGTCCCTAGCACCAAAAAGAGAGACATTGATCTTTATTCTACGTGTGAGCCCGATACAAAATGTAAGGAGGAAGGGGTAGATGGTGTTGAAGATCTTGCATGTGTGGATGAAAGACTGTTTGATTTTGAAGTATTTGCAAGAGCTGCTAAAATTTTTGACAGGGTCTCTTCTATCCTTAATGCCCCATTTATTCTTGATGACCTTATAGCTCAGCACAATGATTTCCTCAATTCTAAAAGAGACAAGTTTGAGCTTGAGGTCCATAGGGGCAGGGTGTTTTTTGCTGACATGGTGGTGGTGCACTTAAAAGATTTTGATTCCACAAGGAGTACCATCAACTGCCTATCATTTATAGACCCTCATGGTGTCCTATGCACTAACGATATTTCAAGCTAATCAAAGAATCCTTTTGGTTCCTTCTATTCTTAAATCCTCTATTTGCTAGCCTTTTTAAGGATCGTTTAGAGGTAATGGAGGAAGAGCATCTACCACCCAATGAACAAGATGATGAGGACATGGAGTTAAATGAGGTGCCCAAGATTAAGGAGGATATTAATCTTGAGGCAGAGGCTAAAGAGGTGGAACAAAGAAAAATACTCTCAATAAAACATCTGAAATCAAACTACCTTTAGATGTGTCTGGATTTAAGAGAAGTAAGCCACATTGATGCTACCTGGACCACCCAAAGTTCAAATTTGGTGAGAGATCATACATTTTCCTCCATGACATTCAAAGTATATTGTATTTAAGGGAGGACTTTTTACTTGCCATGATATCCAAATTTCAAGAGGGGAGGAGTGGATTTGTATCTGATGATAGAAGTAAGGACGAGTGTTAACCCTCATGGCTCACGGACACCCTATCGCCTACGACGGACACTGTAACCATATTATTTATTTAAGTAGAGTCAGGCACCGGGCTTGTCGGTCCAATAGGAAAAGGTAGAGTGATCGCCGATGAGAAGCGCACTCTAACACGAACATGCTAGGGTTAGTTGGCTAAGCATGGGCGCCCAAGTGTGAATGGGGTGAGCTCCTATAAAAGCCAACTAAACCTAATTTTTACTCATTCTCTCATTTGTGCAATAGAAGAGTGTCTTGCTCCATCTCCATCTTCTTCTTCTTCACCTCCTTGTGTGTGTGTGTGTGTGTGTGAGAGAGAGAGAGAGGGAGAGTGTGTGTGCGATCGAGCATTACGAAGGCACGACGGCGGCGAGGCGGTTGAGCGCGGCACGACTGCAGCTTCTTCTTCATCACGGTGAGGAATCCACCACGAAGGCGAGCGTAGAGCGGTGAGTGACACACCCTTTGCTCTCTTGAGCTTGCTAGTTTAGGCTTGTTGTGTGCTTGGAGCCGTCTGCGGCTCGCACACGGTGTATTGGCAAGTCCCTTGCTTCGACAGTGCGGCAAGGAGCGCACATTTTTGGCGCCGCTGCCGGGGATATTCCCTACACTAAGCTCGTTTAGCACTTTACGCTTTCTTGTGGTGTAATCTCTATCATAGGAAAGGTAGGGAATGAGTGTGTGTAGTTGTGTGGAGATTTCTGTTTTTTGCGTTTTCTACGTTTTCTGGTTTGCACTGCACAGTTAGCATTTCTTGTGTTTTTTGCATTTTCTGCATTTTCTGGTTCTGTCAAGTTTCAATTTCTGCATTTTCTGCGTTTAATTTTCTGTCAAGTTCCAATTTCTGCAATTTTTTGCGTTTTTTCAATTTCTGCAATTCTGCATTTTCAATTTTTGCGCTTTCAATTTCTGTATTTTTTGCATTTAAAAAAGAAAAAAAAATTCTGAATAAATTTTTTTATGAAAAAAAATCAAAAAATCAAAAAATCGGAAAATAAAAACGCGAGTGAGCGGGCGGTTAAATTTTTCGAAAATAAAAAACGTGACTCTTAAAACGGACGGGTTGGTTTGTATAAAAGATAGATCGGGATCGGGATCATTTCCCCAAGCCCAAGCCCAGGCCCAAGCTCAGGCCTCAGTCCTCAGTCTTATGATATATACTAGACTCACTCTTATATATATACCCTACTCCCTCAAGAGAGAATGAGAGCATGTGGGACAAGTCCTCCACTCTCCTCCTTTCTCTTCCCACTTGCACCCTTAGACTTTCTAGTTTGGGCCTAGTTCCCTACTGGAAATTGACAGTTTTAGGGATTCCAAGGGCATAGAGTGACCAAACGGAGGGTTGTAAAGCACGGCGCGTCCCTCCTAGCGATACGCTCGTTTCGAGCTATCACACGGCCCATTCCACGACACGCTCTAAAAATCTAGCAAAAAAACAAACAAAAAACACGCTAAAAACTAGTCACAAGGCCTCCTAGAGCAGCTTTTTGACACCTTAGGGTATCAAAAGCACATGCACTTACGCTCTGGGCGGGTGCTAGAACACGAGCATATTGAGGGTGCCTCTGTTCATACGGACACCCATTACCCATCCACGATAAGCTCTAGACCCTCAGCGGGGACACAAGGTAGCACCACCCAAGACCCTAAAATAGCCGCTAGTGATTCCTCCTCCAACTCAGAAATCATGGAAGCATACCCTACCCAAAACACTGAGAGAGAAGGCCATGCACCTCCCGAAGCTCCACAGCCTAGTACTAGTATGTTTAGCCGTTTCATGGAAACATTAGGTAGAGCTACTCGCTCGGAACCTGATGCAAATGAAGCACACGAAGGGGGTGGGGAAGTGGACTCTCCTTTCACATCGCACATTTTTGGCGCCGCTGCCGGGGACCCCACACCCCCAAAGAGTGTCCATGTGGATATCCTACCAACTTCTTACCAAGAAGGCCCTGTTGAGCTGTCTCCTTCAGAAGTTCCCTCTAGAGTACCGTTGGTGACAAGTAAAACCACGGGGAGCAACATTGCTTCTACCTCACAAGAAACCGTTAACACGTCGACTCTAGAAGGATTGTTCATTAATGATCATTGGACATACGACCTCCACACTGAGGTGTTGACGGATCTACACTCTGGCCACGCCTACCATGTAGGATGGATAGAGATTGTACAATCCACCTCTAGTGCCACGAGCATCGAAGATCAACAGAAAATGATCTGTAATGTTATCCATGGCATTATTCAATCAGAAAGGCAAAACCGAGGGGTAAATATACTCTCAACTGGCCCCATGAGATTTCTGGATACGAGCAAGGCTCAACAGCCTACTCTATCACAAATGGAGACTCCTCTAATGAGCCCCATGGACCCATCTTACGTCATTTCACCTGGGGTCTCTATGCAATTTGAGCCTCGGAGAGAAAACTTTAGCTTCCCTAATTTGGCTCAACCCACTATTAAGGAAAACACAATGCTCACTCCAGGGATAAGCCTAACAGAGAATGTACCGATGACATCTACGGTTAGCGCAGTGCCACTACCTAGTGTCGTAGTACCTAATATGGGGCCTCGACCATATGTGCCTCTAGCCCCTTATGCACACATGGCCCCCACACCTCCAATTGTACCACTTGTTCATGCTCCTCGAGTGCCACTCCCTAGCCCTTATCCGGGTGGACCTACGAACCTATGCCCGGTTATGTTCCATATCCTGCATCATCCACACATATGCCAAGACCGGTACCCATCCCTCTCCCACATATGATTCCAAGAGTACCTCCACCGGCCCTGCCTCCTCGCATAGGTGACTTGGCAGCGTTTGCTCAAACCATAGGTCGATCTATCGCGGAAAATATGCGTCACGCATCTGATAGAGTGTCTAGAAGTAAGGCAGTACAAATTGCCAAACTCACGTAAAAATTCAATGGGGACGAAGATGCTAGGAAACACATTGAAGTGTTTGAACAAGTATGTGATTCCTTAGGGGAACGCAACGAACTACATAAGTGCAATGCCTTAAGCTTGACATTAAGTGGGAAGGCTGGAGATTGGTATAGGACCCTAAGGGTGGACGAGAAAACAATCTACTCTACCCTTCGAAGGTTGTTTCTAAAGGAGTACATACGAGAAGGTGTGCTTTGGGGTGTAGCATCTCAGCTACAGAAGGCCGAACGTAAGGAAGGAGAGTCAGTAAGGGACTTCATTAGTCGTCTAAAGCACTTAAACTCTCGTTGCCCTGTAAATGAGCGCTTCAACAATAACCAACTGCTTGATCAATTCATTCGAGGGTTGAGTAATGAAGGAATCTATAATGGACTAGTGATTAGAGGTATCACAACCTGGGAAGATGTCACTGCCAATGCAATCCAATTAGAGGACAACTTGATGATAGCAGGCATGAGGGTGTCTACTGACACGAGATCCACTAGCTCACAAGCCATTGAGTATGAACCCATGACTGCAAAGCCCATTGCCAATGAGCCAAAGGTATTTGAGACATTCTTGACAGACCTCACCAAGGCAATCCAAGAGTCTCTTAAGGATAATCGACCCCCTCAAAATAGTCACATGTATCCAAGAAGGGAGCAACAATGGTGTTCCATTTGCTTAGGTCCACATAGCACTAGTGAGTGCCCTACATTTAGAGTAAAATTTAATGGAACTTGCAACGCATGTGGTAGGTATGGTCACCAAGCTAAGGATTGTTTAATGATCAAACGTATGATGGCAAATAGACCACCTGTAGCCTGGATGGATGCGCCTCGAGCTCCTGTATTGATGCCTACTCCACCTGTTGAGCAACTACCGCAACACATGGTCCCTAGATCTCAAAATGTTGTACAAGCTACACCGCTACCACCTCCTATGCTAGGACCGCAGCCCCCGCATCCAAGAGTCGTCCCTATGAACCAAGTGGGTTGCAAGCCATCAAATGCTTATGCAGATGGCTGTGAGGAGGAAATAGACACTAGTATTGCCTACGGTCTTGATACATTGGAAGAGTGTCCTATATACTACATGGAAGATTGTTGGGGGCAAGTCAAGCCGGTTTATCAAGCTGCTGCTCTCGCATCCAGAGTTCAAAATATCAACACCCAGGCTAGGAGGCCACCTATTCAATGCTACGAGTGTGGTGGACCACATCGAGCAGCGGAGTGCCCTATTAGGCTGCAAAAGAATGCTGCACAGATGCAAATGAATCAAGGGAGCACGTCTGCAATGCCAATACTCACATGTAATCGTTGTGGCATAGATCACTTGATTGCCCAATGCCCCTATAACCCAAATGCGCCTAAAATCACACCCCTGAATTTGGTCGAAATTGCTAGTGTGACATCGCCAATACCACCCGTCGCACCCGCTTATGCGATTACACGGTCCATGCTTCAAGGGCCAGGCCATATCCTCGAAGAGAGAGATACCACGTCAGTTATCCAAGCAAAGAAAAAGAAGACACGAAGGAAGAAGTCGCAGAATACGGAAAATTCAAAGCCAAGTTCCAAAACAAACATAGGAACAGGAGATGACCCCGTGTATATGAATGACCTCGAGGATGATTCAGATTCAATCGAGACAATGGAGACTAGAACCAATACCACAAAGGGAAAGACCGACAAAGAAAACCGTAACATGGAACCAAATGAAAACCGAATAAGAGAAAATCATAAAGAGCCTCTGAAAACACCACAAGTGTTTCCAAATCCAATCCAAGACCCCCAAGATAAACCGCAGGGGCAAAAAGGGAAGAATCGTAAAAAGAAGATTGGGACGTACCCAAACCCAGTAGACGAGATTGAGCAGGTGAAACATCTAAGAGGTTTAGTGGAGGAGACTCAAAGGAAACTAGAACCAGAACCCATGCATGTCAAAATTCATGACACAGTGTTTTCCACGCAAGTTCATCCACCCCACATGAACCATAGACCGTTAGCCATATCTAGTATCATCCAAGAAGGGAGTGAGGACGGGACATCAGAAAGTGAGCATACACCTTTCTTGTTGGAAAGGATGTTTAACGAAGGAATACCTGATCCCATTGAGGAATATGAGATTCCATCCTCACCAGTTCCTAGTCAAGGACCTACACCTTGCAAAACGCCAATGAATGCTACCAAAATAGTGGACTTCATGTCTTCTGAGGTCCGAACCACGATCATAGCAAAGCTGTATGGAGATCCTGTGTTATTCCTTGCACTTCGAGCATTCCTTAACGGAGAGCTACGAACGGGATTACCGCAGTTTTCACAACCAAATAGGCCTGACTCGATTATGATTGATGAGGAAAATCATGTGCAATCACTTGACTTAGATGGACACGAGTCTGTGATTAAGGTACCCATTAACGAATTAGGGCAGTATTTTGAAGGCGACGAGTCTAATGCGACCCTACCCATCACTACCAAGGGATTAACTATAAAGGGAATTCTTGATGGTGGTGCGGGAGTTAGCATCGTTACAAAATATTGTTGGGAATCCATGGGAAAACCCCGCCTCAGTGTTACTAACATTGTGGTAAAGATGGCAAATGGTACCATAGCCAAACCTATGGGGATGCTCAAGGATCTTAAGATCAAAGTTCTAGGACACAAGGTACGACATACGTTCATTGTAATGGATTTCTCTAAACACCTTATGTCATATGAAATGATTTTAGGACGACCATTCATGAGGGAAGCACAAATGGTTCACGATTGGTCTAAAAATCATGTCTATTTGCAATTCCAAGACTCTGTCCTTAGAGTGGATTTGGTGACTGGTAAGGTACACCCCTTAGGGAGTAAAACCATTATTTATCATCGCTCTGATACCACAATTCACTCGGCCCCTCTACAATATTGTTACACTTGTAAGAAGGATACAGACATTGGCCAAGATTCTCCTTACATGGATGTGTTACCGGGTATGACGGAATCAGACAACGTAGACTGGGTACACCTAGCTGCAACCATAGATACCTGGGGAAATAGAGGAACCACTTGGGTCACACCAGAGGGGGAAGAGGTACCACAAATTGCACCTCTGAACATGATAAGTGCCATACATGCATCTTCTAAGGGCAAGGCAATTGTGGACCAATCTGACAGTGACACCGATAGCTCAATAGAAGACTTTGACCAACACGACTTGGACACTGACTCCCAGAGTGAAACGGATTCTGAATCTCATGAATTAGAGAGTGGAGCAAGTTCAGAGTCAAAACATTCGGAAGGACCGAGCACATCAACCGATGATAGCTCCTCCGAGAGTGAAGAGGACACCAACGAGGACTCCTTTAGTGAGCCAGATCTAAATGAAAATCAAAAGCAGGTCTCAAATAAGAAAAAGAAAAACCTTAAGAGGTGTCGATATCGAGCCAATGTACGTGCTAGGATAAACAAGAAGAGATCCTCAGCAGAATGGCTCAGTTATATAGGAGCATGTGATGCTCATCGAAAATTGGTAGACAATTGGGGTGAATATCTCCAAAATGTTATGTGGTGTAGACCACGACCCCATGACATAGCCCAATTAGAGATCATAGACAAGCCAAAGTTGAGCCACACTGCAAGGAGGCGTCAAAACCAAGAGTTAGCTCGACAACACAAGAAAGCAGAAATGGAAGCACAAACCAAAGCACAACCAGAATCCACAGACTTGCATCCTGCACCAGAACATTTCAAATCTTACACCACAGGGGAAGCAAAGGTTGTGTACACAAAAGCCCAAAGAATACCTATCGATGGGAATAATGGAATCTATGATGGTCCGGCAATAGTTAAAGAAATAGAATTAGCTGACCCCGGTGAAGAATCAAAACCTGTTTTTATTGCCCAAGACCTCACAGAAGTTGAAGAGGCGGTCCTCAAAGAGCTTCTCAAGGAATTCAAGGACGTATTCGCTTGGACATACCATGATATGAAAGGTGTTCCGCCTTCTATGGTCCAACATACAATCCCTATGATTAGCACTGCGAAGCCCGTACAACAAAGACCCTACCCGATGAATCCTAAGTACGCAAAGATCATTCAAGAAGAACTAGAAAAGCTTATCAAATGTGGGTTCATATATCCTATTGAACACTCTGAATGGGTGTCGCCACTAGTTATCGTGCCAAAAAAGAATGGGAAACTCAGGGTGTGCGTGGACCTCAAAAAAGTTAATGCAGCTACTAGAAGAGACCATTACCCCCTACCATATTCCGAACATGTACTCGAAAGAGTTGCAGGCAAGGAAGCTTATAGCTTTCTAGATGGGTACTCAGGCTACAACCAAATCACGATAGCGCTAGAGGACCAAGCTAAAACTGCCTTCATCACAGAATTTGGCGTGTTTGCATTTCGTGTGATGGCTTTTGGCTTAACAAATGCCCCTGCTACATTCCAACGATTAATAAACACTGCTTTTAAAGAATATTTGAGAGAGTTTTGTGAAGCTTTCTTAGACGACCTTTGTGTTTACTCTTCTTGGAAAGAACATCTATCATGTTTGCGGAAGGTGTTTGAAAAATTTAGGTTATATCGTATCTCATTGAACCCGTTCAAATGCCAATTTTGGGTCAAGCATGGAGTTATTTTAGGGCATATAGTATCCAAGAATGGTATCTCAACCGATGAGAGCAAAATTAAAGTGATTCTAGAGTTACCACCACCAACCAATTACAAGGGAGTTCAAAGGTTCATGGGACACGTGGGTTATTATCGACGGTTTATTTTATTTTTCGCTGAGATAGCACGTCCTTTGTACAAGCTTCTCATTGAATTTAAATGGACTGAAGAGTGTGACCAGGCCTATGAACAATTGAAGAAAACACTAGCAAGTGCTCCGATTTTAAGGACACCTAACTGGGATGTCATTTTCCATGTGCATATTGATGCATCAAACTTTGCTATTGGGTGTGTTCTCACTCAACCAGGAGAACATAAATTGGACTATCCCATTAGCTTTGCAAGCCATCAATTGAACGATGCTGAAAGGAACTACACCACTACAGAGCGAGAAGGTTTGGCAATGGTTTATGCAGTAAAGAAATTTCGCTACTACCTTCTGGCAAACAATTTTGTATTTTATGTGGATCATCAAGCGTTGCTGTATCTGGTAAACAAGCCATGCTCCACAGGAAGAATCACACGATGGTTGTTAATTCTTCTGGAGTTTGATTTCACGATTGTAGTGAGACCCGGTAAAAGGCACGTCATGGCTGATCATTTGTCTCGCATACCCAATGGTGAAGCCCCTACAGGAGTTGATGATGAATTACCCGATACTTCCCTATTCATAGTTGAGACTATGCCTGAATGGAGTGAGAACATTGTTAACTTTTTAGTTAATGGTTTTCCACCCAAGGAACTTCGTAAGGATATCGCTTGAAGGCTAGTAAAAGAATGTGAACCCTATTGTTTGATTGCCGGAACTCTGTATAGATTAGGCAAGGACGATATTCTTAGGCGTTGTGCCCGCGAGGATGAATATTTGTATATCTTGCAAGAAGCACATATGGGCATAGCAGGAGGACATTTTTCAGGAGACCTGACTGCTAGAAAGGTGCTGCAATCAGGCTATTGGTGGCCAACTTTATTTAAGGATGCATCACTTTTTACAAAAGGGTGTGATGAGTTCCAACGTTACAAGACCACACAGCGCAAGGACAGAATGCCCTTACATCCTATTAAAGTAACCCAACCATTTGAAAAATGGGGCTTAGACTTTGTAGGTCCAATTAGTCCCGCAGCTCGCAACACTCAATCTCGATATATTCTAGTTGCTACGGACTATGTAAGAAAGTGGGTTGAAGCTAAGGCTTCACAAAAAGCTGATGCGAGGACAACAGCTAAGTTTCTTTTTGAGAACATTATCACAAGATTTGGTTGCCCTTTTGAAATTGTTAGTGATAATGGTACCCATTTTATAAATGAGGTAATAAGAGAGCTTACCACGACCTTTATGATAGCCCACCATAAGTCTACACCTTATTACCCGCAAGCTAATGGACAAGCCGAGAGCACCAACAAGACTCTAATCTCTATTTTAACCAAGACGGTAGAAGCTCATCGCACTGATTGGGATTTGAAGTTGACATCTGCTCTATGGGCTTATCGTACTGCTTATAAAGTGGCTATCAATTGTACGCCATTCAAAATGGTATACGGCCAAGAAGCGGTTATGCCTTGGGAGTTTGTCATTCCTAGTCTTAGGGTAGCTTCGCAAGAAGGATGGAATGGTAACCCCTTAACCGAGCGTTTGTTTATCTTAGAAAAACTAGACGAAGAGAGACAGTTGGCTGTGCAAAATGCTCTTGTGGAAAAGGATAGGAGAAAGAAGTGGTTTGATCGCCATGTGAAGGACAAGGACATCAAAGTTGGTGATAAAGTCCTTATGTATGGAGTACGTAAAGAGAAGAAAAAGTTGAAATATGCTGGTAAAGGACCATATAGAGTATGTGAAATTACCCCACAAGGTACCCTTCGTGTGGAAACTCTTGATGGAGTTGAAACCATTGGATTCCTCAATGGGAGTAAATTCAAAAGATATTATGATCCTTTAAGCCAAGAAGAACTACGGGCCATTCATCAAAAGAAGGCCGCCAAAGCACAAACCGAGTTAAACAAGATACAAGCTCAAGCTGAGGCTAAGGAGCGACAACAACGTATAAGACAAAAACGAGAGGCTAACCTTGGGGTCACAAATGCATTCCACGTGGAAATCAAAGAGGATGGGTTAGACTCTGACACACCTCTACGATACCCCATTGAGTTAAATAGTGCCTATGGAAAAGTGCTATATAACGCCTTATTGGACACGGGTGCTAAATATAATCTGCTATCCTATGGGGTGTGGTGTCAGTTAGGGAAGCCACCTCTATCTGAGAGTATTATCCAAGTCAAGGGTGTCAACAAGAAAAAAACTACGGTTTTTGGAATCTGGCACACTTCTTTCAGTTATGAGAATGGGGTTGTAGCTCAAGACTTTTTGGTCATGCCTACTGGAACTATGGAGGGTAATATAAACCTAGGCCGCACGTGGATGATAGCCACCAAATGCACTATTGATTGGGGGACTGGGGGTGTTACAATGCAAAAACCAACTCTTAGCCCTACCACTCAAGCCATAGTCCCTGAGATATTGCCCAAGGAAATAAAACCCAAGACATTGCATGTCCAGGAGGTTGAACCATACGTCCCCATAGCCCAACTCTCTAGAGCTTCAATTGATGTAGCTGAAAGAAAGCTTGAGACACACAAGAACCATCCTAATATAACAGAGAAAACATACAAGTGGGTCCCTAAAGCTTTCTTAGCGACCATAGATAGTGCTAAAAAACAGAAGCCTTGTAAGAAACGTACCACTCGCTCCAAGAAAAGTAAGAAAATGTTGCGATGGATCCCTAAACGACTATTGGAAGCCCAAGGCTACTATCAAGGAAATGATCAAATCTGGGTGCCAAAACATGGATTGTGCTCTAACCTATCACCTGACCCAAGTGAGCCCAATCCCGTAGCTCCAAAACGAATCAATGATCGTGGAAAGGAAAAAATCACAGAATGCTACACACCCGCTCCCGAGCTAGTTTGGGTAACAAAGAAAGAACGATTTGTTCCACCTAGCTCAGGAAGGGGGGAGTCCCATGAAGATTCTAGCTCCTCATGTAATACATCCATAGAGGTAAAAGCTTCTACACAGCCTCCATCTATAGTAGTGGACCTCCATGAAGCTACAAAAGAATCCACACCTCCCAGTGTTCAAGAATCACCTGATGAACCACTTCAAGTTCGATCCTGGGAGAGTACCTTACCACCCTTGCAACTTGACGAGGCACCTAGGGTAATAGAAAACTACTGGCAAAAATCCTCACCTATTACCAACTGGAACAATTGGTTTCAAAGGGTGACAAGCTCATTTCAAACGGTATGACCTACCCAAGGAAGGGGGGAGTGTTTGTGGACATCCATCATTCACTTGTTTCCCTCTCAACCTTTTTCCATGACCTCTCAATTCCAATCTTAGGGAATGTATATATATAGCCTTATACTCACAAAAAAACAAAAATAGTAAAGAGCAAGAGCGCCTAGCAATGAGAGAGCACCCTATCAGATCTTACATATAAGTCCAAATTCACTGTGTCAATTCAAGCAACACACAAAAACAACTCTTATATTTTAAAGGCCTAACCAAATCTATCTGTCTTGTCAGAAATGGCTACTTCACCAGAGGCATGCACTTCTATTTTTGATGAAAGGTACCCTTTGTATTTTCCTCAAGTGTTCTACGTATGCTACCCTATACTTTCTTGCGAATGGGATTTGATAGAGAGCCTTGCATGTGAGAGAAATTTTGAGGAGTTAGAATGGTTGATACGTCTATGGCTAACTAGTGATCCCTACCCAGTAGCGAATGTGTCTCCAATGGCACATGCTTATTCTTTTGCACAAGATGATTATCCACGCATCACGAGGTTCTTGATTAGCATGCTTGCACAAGAGGATGATGAAGAGGAACTAATAGAGACCGAGGAAGACTATGGCCTCACGGACAACGATTTTATTTATCTAGATGATGAGGATAGAGGCCTAGCCTTAGGGTGGCCACCCGGTTTATATAATATCCTCTTTCCTTGATTCTAAAAGGGGTGACAGATAGGTAGGTTAGGGGTCTAGATTGTGTTTTGAGTTTGTTTTTTAGGAGTTTTAATTTTTCACACTGACATGCCTCCTAGAGGTATAGTGCCTGTTTTTGGATGTGTTAGGTAGGACTTATATGGATCTCCATCCACATGGCTGAGGACATCTGATTCAACGAAATGAGCCACTCCATACCTCCAGGTGTACTACTTTCCATGATTCATGTTGGTGGATATGTGTAATTGCTAATAATGATTTTTCATTCTTTGTTTGAGTGCAATAGTTATGATTGTTATCTGCCATTATAGATGTATAAATTTGTCTTTGCTTAAGTTGATTGAACTCCAGTTTAATCTTATGGATGAGCCTGGAGATTAGGAGACCGTGACTTTAGGTTAACTCATTTACTTGACCACTAGGCCTAGCTAATAAAATTATCCGAGTATTTGAGACCTTAGGAATGTTTTAGGCAGAGAAAGGCTTGCTCACTCAAACAACAAAAAACACTAGTGCGAATACCAAGGAAATGGAAGCAAAAAAAAATAAATAAAAAAATAAGTGCCACAAATGAAAAATCTTATGCTAGAAGAGAAATCCTGGCTTGAATTGGTACTTCACTCACATGTATTGTCTATGGTACTAGAGCCCTAGAGGTTCCCAGTGTGGGCGCTTTTCCTTGAGAAGCAAAAAACCCCGGACATACAAAATAAGCACACACGTCACATGATTGTGACCCAAAGTAAAAAAGTATTAAAAAAAGATAAAGAAAAATTAAAAGACTTCCATTGAGCTTACAGTTAACATTTCAAGCTTTTGTTTGCAGTTGTGAGAGCGAGTTGGCTAATCAAAGCTGAAAAGCATAATTAGGGAATCTTGCATTTAGATAATCTTCTTAGCTTAGCTAGTACTAGAGTAGTTGTTTTAACCTTAGTCATAGCTAACTAATTGATAGACTCACCCATAAGCTCAAAACTCTTGATTAATTAATCTACTCAAAGTGCAATTTATTTGTCCTTAATGGCAGTCTAACACTTCATAAGTCTTGCAATTACTCATTTCCACATGTACTTTACATTCCCCTCATGATTTATGGCAATATAATTCCGCTTGCTAAAACAGTGACTTTGCCTTGCAGATTCAAATCTAGATGCTCTACAACATGGACATACCAAGCTTCAACTCAATAGATTCCGAGGATGGAATCTACATCAGGAAGGGGGACAATGTTAACCCTCGTGGCTCACGGACACCCTATCGCCTACGACAGACACTGTAACCATATTATTTATTTAAGTAGAGTCAGGCACCGGGCTTGTCGGTCCAATAGGGAAAGGTAGAGTGATCGCCGATGAGAGGCGCACTCTAACACGAACATGCTAGGGTTAGTTGGCTAAGCATGGGCGCCCAAGTGTGAATGGGGTGAGATCCTATAAAAGCCAACTAAACCTAATTTTTACTCATTCTCTCATTTGTGCAATAGAAGAGTGCTCTTGCTCCATCTCCATCTTCTTCTTCTTCACCTCCTTGTGTGTGTGTGTGTGTGTGTGAGAGAGAGAGAGAGAGGGAGAGTGTGTGTGCGATCGAGAATTACGAAGGCACGACGGCGACGAGGCGGTTGAGCGCGGCACGACTGCAGCTTCTTCTTCATCGCGGCGAGGAATCCACCACGAAGGCGAGCGTAGAGCGGTGAGTGACACACCCTTTGCTCTCTTGAGCTTGCTAGTTTAGGCTTGTTGTGTGCTTGGAGCCGTCTGCGGCTCGCACACGGTGTATTGGCAAGTCCCTTGCTTCGACAGTGCGGCAAGGAGCGCACAACGAGGTGATGGAAACCTCCAATAACCCATTGGAGTGCCTCAAACTCTGCTTTGACAAGGCAAAAAATTATAGAGAGACACTCCTAGATGAGGCTACCTTCTTCCAAGCTATCAAAAAACAACCTCAGGCCATCAACAGTAATCAAGAATTAGAGGATTGGTTTACGCATCTCACACAAGGGTCCATGAGGTTAGTGTACCTATGGAAGGATGAATTATATATGCAAGATGAGAGCTTCGTGGTAGGCCAACCCCCCTCTCCCCAAAATTTCATTGTCACTATCTTTCTTTAACTCATCATTTTTTGTACAGTCATGGATTACTGAAAAGGATGACTTCCTTCATCCTCAAACAAGAGAGTATCGTGGAAGGGATGCAACACTAGGACAATAACTTGCTAGACTCTGTGAGGCATCCATACTAGTCTTTCACAATGAAATGTCCCAAGAAGTAAGTATTGCAACGTTTGCCCTCAAGATGCTCTCATGCTTGCTAGGTGGACCAATGCGGTAATGGAGACAAAGTTATCCTCGTCAACAAATTTTTTGCGACATACCATTTTGGATACTATCCGTCGGGGTACACTAGTGGCCGTGCAACACTTTTTATTACACATACACAGCAATGGCACTCACTTTAGAGAAACATAACCTGAATGAACTCTTGGATTATGGAAAACATTTAAAGATCCGATACAAGGGTAATGTGCCAAAAGATATCCGCTATTTGTCATGCAGTTGAGAGACTTATGACTTGTACAAGATCTATTAAATCATTAGGCATCTCTTCTACATGTTGTGACCTAAAATCAAATTCTCTTGATCCACCTATGGCTAACATATTTCATTGTATCTCTCTACTTTCTAGGGCCTTCAGAAGCACCAGAGTTGTTGAATGCCTCTACTTGTTTCATTTTATTTTGTTGCAAATGCGTAATTTCTTGTGTTGTTACCAAATAGTCCAATACATGTTTTTGTTGTATTCGGTGAAGGATTCTGTGATAAAACACTCTTTCAAACTGTTTGCCTTATCTCAAGAGCCACCAGGTTGTGTGTCTCAAATATGAAGTACTAGCCATGTACTGAGACTTTTACAAGCCTTGGGTGTTCCATACTTTGAATGAAGTATGGTAAGTGATTGAAAATGATGTGCTGCAAATAAAACATGTTGCCATGAAATTTAAACATCCTTTTAGTCCTTTTCATTAAAAGGGTGCTTTAACAAAACCATGTAATGAGTAATTTGAGTTTCACTCCTTGCTATCTTACATGCTTTCTTTAGCAGTTGAAGGTTCTCCTTAAACTTGTTTAGATCATTTTGTGTCCACTCATCTTTGGACACCCTAAAACCTAAACCCTAAACTTCTCCACAATTCTGCAAAGAGCATGCATTGTACACATGTGGACATTGACAAGTGGAATATCAAGAACTGGGTGGAAACTCATTGTCGAAAGTAGGAGCCTTTCTCCACCATTTTGGGTCCATCATCTTTGGAGGCTCCTGCTAAGTATGGAGCTTGATTTACCCTTGTAATTTTCTGTGGTAAAAGCGCACATTTGTAAGGCCCCCATTATGAGGAGAAGCCATCGTGCATGAAGGAAAATCACTCACCGGAAACGAAAATTTTCACGAACAAGAATCAAGGGCAACTTTTTTTTTTCGCCGGAATATTATGGTCGGACGGCGGCCAGAAAGTGGTCGAAAAACAACCGATCGGTTGGCCGGTGGCCGGTAGTCCATGGCTGATGGCCGGTGGTCGGAAGTCAATGGCCGGTGGCCAGTGGTCGGAAGTCAATGGCTGGTGGCCGGTGGCCAAATTCAATGGCCGGTGGCCGAATTCAAAAGCGAACTTGTCTTCTCAAGGGTGGCCACACATTGGCGGATTGGAGGGTCCGATTTGGACTTTTTCGTACAAGGGCGACTACACATGGCTGTCTCTCATAAGAGAGGGCAGCCCTTTTGGCCTATAAAAGGAGGCCATTTCTACACACATTTCATAGTGTGAAGTTGATGCAACAAGGTGAGTGTGAGGTGGTGAGAGTGAAGCAAGGCGGGAGATCCATTAAGGGTATAATCCCTTTGTAAACTACTTCTTGTTTTGAAGTACTAAAGCCATTGAGTGGCTGCTTTCCCGTGGACGTAGCCCACATTGGGTGAACCACGTATATCGTGTGTACTCTCTCTCTCTCTCTCTCTCTCTCTCTACTCTATAATCTCGTGTATATAAATCTATCTCTCTCCATTAAGTAATCTACTCAATTATCTATTTAGCTACGTCTTATTTCCTAACAGCTCCATGCAATACAAGCATGGAGACTTTACCATAGCACCCATTCAACAATTATACATACACTTCAGTGTTTTAAGGTCACCTGCAAGATTCCATTGGACTTGAAAGTCTTGTAAAGAATGAGGATGCAAGAGAGCTACACAAGACAAGCACAAAGCACACAGAGATGGAAAGCTTCTTCTTCTTCTTCACAGAAAAGAGAGTACAAAATGACTAAGTGCTAAAGCTGAAAAGTAGCACATATGTACATGCGGTCACTAAGTGTGAACTCGCTAGAAGCGTACTAGGCTGGCACTATAAGTGTAGTCCAGCTGTAGAATCACTGGCAGAGATCCTCCGTGTCGGTCACCTAACGCGCCAGTGAGTAAATGCCGTAAGCGGCCAAGACCCGTAGTGGATGCCAGCTCAAGGTGTAGAGCTCGACATCTCAACACTCCCCCTCGAGCTCTGCATGTCGCAGAGTCCAAGCATAGTCCGGAAACGTTGAAGCTTCTCAGCTCCGAGGGCCTTGGTAAAGATATCCGCTATTTGCTCCTATGTGCTGACGTAGACCAAGTCGATGTCGCCCGCCAACACTCGCTCTCGAACGTAGTGGTAATGGACCTCTATGTGTTTGGTCCTAGCATGGAACACTGGGTTCCTAGCCAACTGCATGCTGCTGAGGTTGTCACAATGAATGACAATCTGCTGGTCCACCTGCACTCCCAAGTCCTCAAGTAATGTGCGTAGCCAAGCTACCTCGCACGCCGCAACTGCTGCACCCCTGTACTCGGCCTCTGTGCTCGATAAAGAAACCGTAGGCTGCTTTTTGCTGCTCCAAGTAACAGCAGCACTCCCAAAAGAGAACATGAAGCCACTCGTAGATCTCCTATCAACAATGCTACCTGCCCAATCTGCATCTGTATACCCATACAATGCTAATCGTGCATCTGCTGCATAGAACAATGCGTAGTCAAGAGTCCCTTGCACATACCTAAGTGTGCGTCGTACTCCATCCAAATGTGGCTTCCTCGGAAGCTGCATGAACTGACTCTCCAAGCCTACTGTGTAGCTCAAGTCTGGCCTTGTGATAGTCAAGTAGATTAGACTACCCACAATCTTCCTGTACATGTTGACATCCTCAACAACATCACCCTTCTCTGCACTCAGCTTTGCATTCACATCCAAGGGAATGGAAATTGGCTTACAATCAGCCATACCATACTTTGACAACATGTCCAAAGCATACTGTCTCTGTGATAGCCATACACCCTCTGGAGTCTTGATCACTTCAATGCCAAGAAAGTAGCGCAACTCGCCTAAATCTTTCATTTCAAACTCCTGTTTGAGAAGACCCTTCACATGGTCAATCTCCATAGCATTGTCACCAACAATAATAAGGTCATCTACATATATGGTAATGACCACAATCCCCACATCACTCTCACGTACATAGAGTGAATGATCAGCATGAGCTCTCCTAAAACCAATACTGACAAGATACTTGGCAATCCTGTCATACCATGCTCTAGAGCCCTGCTTCAACCCATACAAAGATTTGAGAAGTCTGCATACATAATCTGGGTAACCTGGATCGACATAACCAGGTGGCTGATCCATATACACTTCCTCTTGCAACTCACCATTCAAGAAGGCATTCTTTACATCCATTTGATGCATAATCCATCCTCTAGATGCAGCCACTGCTATGACAGCTCTCACAGTCGTCATCTTTGCCACTGGAGCAAAGGTCTCCTCATAGTCTATGCCATACGTCTGTGCATAACCCTTTGCGACCAGCCTTGCCTTGTGACGCTCAATGTTACCATCAGCCTTATGCTTGGTTTTATACACCCATTTACAGCCAATAGCTTTCTTGCCACTTGGCAATGGCACCAACTCCCATGTGTCATTTGCTTCCAATGCAGCCATCTCTTCATTCATTGCATCATCCCAATGCACATTTCCAACTGCATCCTCAAAACATGTGGGCTCCACATCCTGTATCACGTTAGCCATGTAGGCTTGGTGATGCGCTAGATACCCATCATAAGTCAATTTCTGAACTGGATTTCTGACTCTATTAGATCTGCGCGGTCCTTGGTCACTCCTTTGCCCTCTAGCATCTTCTTGTACTTTCCTTACACCAGGTGTCCTGACAGCCGGAATTCCAAATTCCTCATCAAGACTTTGTTCAGAACCATCTGAATCCATGTCTACATGTGAAAAACCTGATGATGCATCAACCATAAAGGGAGGTTCATCAACCTTTTCCTTTCCTTTTCGTGATACATTCCCTGTACCTGTTGGTGGAGTAACCTGCGTACGTAGTCTACCATTCCATGGTTTCTCAACAGAGCCACGAGAAGAGGACTCTTGTGGTCCACTCAAAACCTGTGACTGTGGCCTCACATTTTGTACAACCACATCATCTTTTACATCAGCCCCAATAGTGCCATGTGCATTACTGTACCAGCTGCTCATCTCATCAAAGACTACATCTCTGCTCACTCGTAATTCTCGTGTAGTAGGATTGTAGCACCTGTACCCCTTTTGTTCAAGGGAATATCCCACAAGAATACATTTCTCTGCTTTAGGATCCAATTTCCTACGCAACTCATCTGGTACATGCACGTAAGCTATGCAGCCAAACACTTTCAAGTGTGCCAAATCAGGCTTTGTACCTGTAAACTTTTCCTCAGGTGTTACATCATGCACCGCAGCTGTAGGTGTTCTGTTCATAATGTACACAGCTGTATTTACAGCTTCAGCCCAGAAATGATGAGGCATGTTCTTCTCATTCATCAATGCACGTGCAACCTCTGCAATGTGCCTGTTTTTCCTTTCTACGACCCCATTCTGCTGTGGAGTATATCTGCATGTAAACTGCCTGTGTATACCATGCATTCGCAGAAAATCTGAAAAATCATTGGAGAAGTACTCTCCCCCTCCATCTGACCTCAATGTCTTGATTTGCATATCTGTCTCCTTCTCAATCATGACTTTGAAGTCTTGAAAGTGACCAAACACTTCACTTTTGTTACGCATGAAGTAGACCCATACTTTCCTTGTATGGTCATCAATGAAAGAGACATAATACCTGCAACCATGTATACTTGCAGTATCGGTTGGACCCCAAACATCTGTGTGCACCACCTCAAGTGGCCTTTTACATACATTGCGCTCATGTGGAAATGAGCCCTTTGACTGTTTTCCAAACTGGCATGCTACACACACTTTATGCATACCATCCACCTTGAATTTGGGCAAACCTTTTACAATCTGTTTTGATTGCATGCTGCGCAATCTCTGCTCATTGACATGGCCAATGCGTTTGTGCCAAATGTCAACATCAGCCACAACACCTGTGCCCTGTGAAAATAATGCAGCTTTTACCTCAGGCATGTCTACATTCAGCGTAAACATTCTGCCCACACATTTGCCCTCTGTGATCAGCTTACAACCATTCTGGAAATCTTCTACATAACAGCCATTTGGATTGAAGCGAACCTGCAAACCCTGCTCAACCATTTGTCCAACAGAAACAAGATTCTTTGTAATGTTTGGGACATGAAGTACATCTGCTAAGTACTTTGATTTCCCACTCTTCGTATTTAGAGGTATGTCCCCTACATGAGCAATGGGGTGAGCTGTATCATCTCCTGTCTGCACATAGCCTGACACATCTGGTTTGCGCATATCTCTAAACCACTCTCCACGAGACGTCATGTGATTAGAGGCACCTGAATCCATATACCAAACATCATCTTGGGTGGAATTCTCTGCAGTCATTGTATTCATTACATGTTGCATAACAAACATGCGCTCGTTTTTGCTGTCATCTGCATCTCTGCTAGTAGATGCATAGTTTCCCTGTTCTCTCTTTCTACTTGCTTTTCCCTTTGGACAGTCACGTGACATGTGACCTCTTTCACCACAAGTCCAACATTCTCTACTATCTGGAGTATGTTGCTGCCTGCTTGATCCTGCACCACGACCTCTTTGACTCCCCCTGCCTTGAGACTGGTTTCCCCTGCCACCTGTATTGTTTTGATTTGATTGACCTTCCAGAAATTGGCCCCTGCAACCCCTTGGGCCTCGACCACGACCTCTACCTCTACCTCTGTTGGAGTTAGAATAGAAGGCCTGTTCAGAATTATTTCTGCCATGAGAAGAAGATGTGTCAAGGTTCTTCTCCTCAAGAATAAGCATAGAAATCAAATCTTGGAACACGGGGATGTCGTCTCTTGTATTCATGGAAGACCTAAAATGTACATACTCATCTCCTAGACCATCCAAGCATGCACGGACAATGTCATCGTCTTCCACTGAGACTTTAATAGATCCAAGAGCCTCAATGATACTCTTGATCTTCAAGGCATAATCATTGATTGAGAGGTTGTTCCTCTTAACCTGATTTAGCTCCGACTTTAGTTGAAGCTTCCTGGCCTTGGTGTTCACCTCGAACACTCTGCCTAAGTTTCTCCATGCAATGGCGGGGGTTTCAGCATCCTGTAGATAGCCCATCATGCCATCTGTGATGCTCATAGACAACCAATACATCACTTTGCTCTGGCCTTGTTGCCAGTCCCTCAAAGCTTTCCTTTGTTCTGCTGTAGCATTTTCCTCGGGAATCTCTGGTTCCTTTTCATTGTCTCCTTCTATATAGTCCCAATAACCTTTTCCTTTTAGGAAATTTGTTATTCTGAACTTCCATGCAGGGTAGTTATTTTTCTCAAGCTTCTCAGTAACAATCTGACTGAAACCGTCAGACATCTTGAAGCACTAAGACAAAATAGCTGCAATCTGCAAAAACCGACAAATCTGCTGAACCTGCTATCGTGGTTCCTGTAACGCTTTCTACACTCAACGAGTGTCCACAATCAAGCGTTTCACAACCACTGTACTTGTACAGTAAATCTCTGTATATTGCACTTTGGAGACCTGTTCAGAAACTTGTGCGAAAAACCCCTAAAAAAATTTTCGCTGCGCGAGGCACCTTCGGCATCTGGTCATGGATTGCGAACGAAGGGATTGTGATGCTCTTGGTCTCTTAGCCTCTCTTGCCTGCACCAGGCTCTGATACCATGTAAAGAATGAGGATGCAAGAGAGCTACACAAGACAAGCACAAAGCACACAGAGATGGAAAGATTCTTCTTCTTCTTCACAGAAAAGAGAGTACAAAATGACTAAGTGCTAAAGCTGAAAAGTAGCACATATGTATATGCGGTCACTAAGTGTGAACTCGCTAGAAGCGTACTAGGCTGGCACTATAAGTGTAGTCCAGCTATAGAATCACTGGCAGAGATCCTCCGTGTCGGTCACCTAACGCGCCAGTGAGTAAATGCCATAAGCGGCCAAGACCCGTAGTGGATGCCAGCTCAAGGTGTAGAGCTCGACATCTCAACAAGTCTCCCCTCCCATTTACAACCAACAGCTTTCCTTGATTTATTTGTTTATCAAATATCAGGGATAGGGGTTTGATGGAACACCCAATATAAAATGTCCTGGTCGTCTTTCTTTACCTTCAAGATTAAATCCTTATGAGACATGAAACTAAATCTAAAATTAAATCACAAGAGGGCTCACCAGAGTTGAAGAGAAGATGGAAATGGAATATCTAAAAAGCACCAAGCCACCATATGTTTGTTTTTCATTAAACAAGCCCTATTCATCAATGTTATTGTGACTTGTTCTAGCTTCTTATCTTTGAGAATCTCACACTCATCTAGATTCAAAACAAAATGCAAAATGCTACCTGTCTCTTCAAATGTTACATTATAGAAATCAACCATTCTAGTTTCCAACAAAGTGATGTCCATGAAGATATTGTTGTACTCATTGTAGGTTATAGCTATTTCTTGAGAATTATAAACACCATCAATATGAAATGGACATCCAATGAAGTATGCTTGTGCACGGTTGAGTTGAAGTCTCTATTTCTAGATACTTGCTCTGCTATTGGTAGAAGTTTAGAATTTATTCCATTCTTCACAAAAATGAAGGAGATACACTGCTGCATAACTGAGTACCCTCTCTTACTCACGCCAAGGGAGTCAAGTGTGCCCTATATTTCACTGGCAGGCACTGCACTCTTTGTAATAAAACGATCAAAAACATCCCGCTACAAAACCTTATACGTTTTGTCATGAATTATATCCTTTGCAAGACCACTTGTTATCAAAGGCTTCAACTGCTTAGGCTACATTGGCCTTTGGATCTATCTTTTCTTTGTCTCGATATATAGCATGTATACAAAGAAGACATAACAAACATAAGAAAAAAATATGTTTTGGTGAAATAAACTATAAGGTTCACAATCCTCACCTCAATGCTTAGATTCTTTTCTTGAGACCACCAAAGATTCCGTAGTCTCTTCTTTTGCACATAAGCACCTAAGCTTGTATCTTTCCTTTGTAAGTTCCAGACTTCTTCTTTGGAAGGCCTGTATTTCTTATATGCACTGCAAAATGATTTTTTGGTCCTCACAATGCAAATTAGAAAGTCATAGAATCTCGTTTTCTTGATGGTGAACCATGCATTTTTTATTTTTTTTATTTCCCATTTAGATCTTTGCAGTAGCCAAGTAAACCATTCTGTCTGTCACCTGCAAAGGTCAATAAAGTAGTGGGATTTGCAAATGTAGGGAAGGGCATTGGTCATAGGATTCAAAGGATAGAGTGAGCCATTTGTCCATAAGTCTATGTGTTTTGCTCCCCACATAGCTTCGGGTCGTAAAGCTTCTCCCTATGGAATCTAGTTTATTTGTGAGCTTTTATTTTTGTGCTTTTGCAATTGAAACTGTTATTTCATGGATGATAAATCATGTGGGTGGCATACATTTGAAGATGAGGAACTGGATAGTGGGAAAAATTGCATAATACCAAAGTGTAGTGAAACTTACCAACAAAAAATACAATATCCAAAAATATTACATAAGAGGGCACTAACACAAGAGCCAACCTCAAACCAAAATTTTCATGCTCTTGTGATAGCCCTAGGAAATAAATTTTTGAAGCTAATTTCAATGTAATGTTGTAGGGGACCAATGACCAAAGAGTAGGTGGTTTACCTATTGAAGGGGTGATAAGTACCAATCAAAAAGATTACGTAAAAAACAGCTAATACAAAAATTCAAGACATGTGCAACTAGACTCTTCTTTGATATTAACATCATAACAACTCTCTAAAAGTACTCAAAACATTGACATGTAGAATTTTCTTGATGTAAAATCCTCCATAAAGGTCACAACCGTGCTCCTAGCTACCTCCAATATGTTTATGCTTCTTTAAAAATCTCATGCCCCCACTTTTGCTACCTCACCAAATGCATATATCTTCAACACTTTCCACTTCAGATTGAACATATATCTCATCCATACCTCCCACAAAAAATGTTATAGATTAGCATATCATAATTTATGAGTGACTATCATTTATGGCTAGAGGAAAGCATAGTAATTGTTCACCCATATGGATGAGCACAGCCTACCATCTTGCTCGTTATTGATGGATGACGATAATATTGATGACCACTATATCATTATGTATGGTTGAAGGATAGAAACATAGAGGACACAACTAGTAGTTGCAGGTTCTTGTAAGATAGTTTCATGCAAATGTATTTATTTTCACCATGTTTTCTTTTAAAAGTAGGCACCATGTCATAGCAAAAACCTTTCCAATGATTGGTCTTGCCCCTTCCAAAAATGGAAAAAACCATATGGGGCTAACCACATAAGATTTTCCTTTTTTTCTTAAAGAGTACAAAGAATATTTTTTGCCGACAGGTTGGTCGACACTTGATGCCATGGCTTTCTGAAGCAACTTCTCAATCGCTTTTATTTTGGGATGCAAAGTCCTTACTAAGGCCGAGACTTCCAAGAACCAAGTCAATATGCATGTGAGCATGGGACTGTAAAAGTTACCTATTAAATTATTAAGGATGGACTCTTTCCAACCTACCTCAATTTCCATACTCCTTACACACACTGATCTCATTTTGCAATTCCCACATGTACTATTACACCTGTGTAATTTTCCACATGTGCTTTCCAACCTACCTACAATTTCACATGTGATAGGTATCCCCCAATGTCTTCAACCTTTACCTCATATGATGCCCTCATAATTTATACAAGGTTTTCTTTCTTCACTCATGAGTGAAATCTAGTATCATTGCTCCATTCCTATCTTGCACTCTCTTGTTTCTTGACATTGGAATTTTAATCTACATTGGTTAGTCCCATTAAGCTAATCTCTAAGTTCTCACATGGTATCAAAGCAATAGAACTTAGGATAAGTTTTTTCTAATTATGGCTAAGAGCCTTCTATTCTCTCTAGCCCACACTCAAAGCCTCCCTCTCCATTCTATTAAAGGCATCCAAAACCTCGAAAGATGTCCGAGTCAGCTTCTTCATCTTTGCGCTTTGTTGTTTAACCACGTAGGAATTGTTTTTCATAGACTGTTGTTGAGTCAAATTCCTCAATACGAGTGTGACTAACATCTCTGCAGCTATGGTCTTTTATATTGAGATTCATAATAATATCCTTATGTGGCAGTGTAAGGTTTCCAGTTTCTAAAACCTTAGAAATTGTACAAACCCCGATTAAATTAACTTAATTGTTAAGAAAACACGGTAGAATGATCCAACTATGGAAAATATTGGTATTTTTGGAAACGTAACCAGAGCTTTACTAGGGTTAGAATTTTTCAGAACCAAATTCTGATAAAATCTGAAAAATTTATGAGCTCTGAAAGGTTACACTATGAATCTAATTAGTTAAGTAATATTGAATGGTTTCAATAATTATTACTACTAAAGACTTTTTCTCCTAAGGTTCTAGAAATTGCAGATATTTCCAAGTTTAATCATTAAAAGTAAGGAAAAATAGCAAAAATCAATTCTGGAAGCTTGGGGCGCTGTGTCTGTGTGGAACCTGCCAGGGACTCAATTAGCAGCAAGGGGCACCATCTTGAGCATGGGGGCAGCTTGAGCTCCAAGCAACTGCCTTTCTTAGCCTATGAGAGCTTGTGAGTGCCAGGAACCTATAAATAGGACCCCTTGCTTCACAATTTCAAGCAGACTCTGAGCCTTGGCAAATTCTCTCTCATCTAGAGGGACCTATATGCAAAAATCACTAGAGAGAAAAGCTCTAGTTGGTTAATCAACGATAATTGGCACTAACCTTTTTTAATTAGTAAAACTATGTTAACCTATTTACATTTTTCTTAATTAATTGAAGATGAAACCTATGTATACTCTAGAATTCTCTCCTAATTCAAAATTCTCTGTTGATTATTGAGAGTAAGCTTAGGGACACTAAGCTAATTAATTATTATATTATATTAGGACTGAAATTACTAATTTTAACCATAAACTAATGATATTTATACTAATTAAATTTAGATTTAGATGAGATAATTATCAAAGCTATGTTAGACTGTCATTATGCTAGAAAAATTATCTTTTAATTTTCTACGTAATTTTTATAATTATTTAAGCAGAATTACGCAATTTTTAAGAGAAAAGTAAAGGGAGAAATGATCAAATTAACCCAAAATGCTTTGATATAATTATCAGAGGTAAATCACATCTTATGAAACTTGTGATAATTATCTTAATCTCAAATAATTAGTTTAACTAATTATCTCAAAAGAATTACACTATTTTTAGGAAAAATAAGAGGGGAAAAATAACTATGATACCACTTGTGAAGTCCCCAATCCTGCCGACACCAAAAATGGGATGGGTCCCTTGACAGGTCTCTAGGCCTACTAAAAATAGAGTCCCTAAACAAGAATAATTCCAGAGAATTCACTCTTACCATTGACAATGGTTTAGGCTTATAGCCCTAGAAGGAGACCTAGTCCTGTCTCGTAGTGGAGACGGGACAACTTGTTTTCTATTCCGGCTC
This sequence comes from Adiantum capillus-veneris, assembly GCF_014529385.1. NCBI lineage: Eukaryota > Viridiplantae > Streptophyta > Polypodiopsida > Polypodiales > Pteridaceae > Adiantum > Adiantum capillus-veneris. Next base: position 36,100,226 of record NC_140939.1, read on the forward strand.
TATAACTTCCATCATTTAGATTAAGGTTTCCTTAGCCAATACTTTTTTCTCCCTAACATATATGAGGGCACAGCCAATGGTGGATTCCTTTTCCAAGTGAAGAAATTTTTAAACGTTTTAGTGCGCGGGAATGGATAGTTACCTTACTAATCACGTCCACCCGTCAATGATTGACAACCTTAGTCAATCCCCACTTACCACCCCGCACTCACACATGATTTTTGTGTTGTTTAATCACTACCACATTCTTTTCATAATTGAAACAATGATTTCTTTTAATTTTCATAACTGAATTTCATTAAGACAACCCTTGAAAACAGTATTGAAAAAATTATTTTAGCAAATAAACATCTTTAGACTTAAGACAAGGTACTGTCATTCTGAAGTATCTTTGACCAGTACTGGCTTGTCTCAAGACCGCCTATACAGGGATGAAAAAACGGCACCCATTCCTTATTTATAAAAACCGGGGTGGAGAAAGGCATCACCCATTGTCTAGGCGCCCATACGCCAATCGGTTGCCCATACAACTGGGCGGTTCCTCTAGGATAAACTTGATATCCTAAGTAATATCCACAAGAACAAACAAGCACGGGATAAAGACTCCACGCGCTGAGGAAACCGACTTATCCATGGCGAAATCGCCATCATTACTCATTACCTGGAGTAAAATATTCCAACGAATCAGAGGTGTCTTGAGACAAGCTGTCTTAAGGATGGTCAAACATTTCTTTCCTAGGTCAATCAATCATAACCCAATCATTTCTTTCCTATTTACAATCATTGCTCATTGGTTTCTTGGAAGTTACCTTCCATTTACAGCCAGTTTATCCTTCCTTATCCTTATGTATGCAATGCTAACTTAGAAATGAACTTTAAAAGACTTAAGCGAGCAAAATAGAAATCCACCTGGGACTGGTCATCCATGTGCGGCTGCGCTGGTACCTGCAGAATTTCCTCTGTAGGCCTATGACTAGGCCCAGCCTCATGGTCATGAGTGGCTTTATTTCTTTTGCTGTTAATATCCTCTTCCTCGGTAAGAGGATTTCCTCTGGTTCTCTTTGGAGCCAATTTGACAGCCTTTATAAAAGGACTTAATTGATTAGAGGATTAATTGACTAATCTCTTTTCTTCTTTTTTACCCAAAAATAAGGATTTTTGGAATAAATAGGTATCCTTGATAGTTTATTGGTTGAGATATTCCTCCTGTAACTTCCTTGTACTATTAGTATTTTCCCATAATTATCATATAATTAGGGAAGCTCTTTTACTGGATTTCTCCTTAGTCTATATTCCAAGAATATCTTATATTTGGCCTTAGTAAATTATAATTCCTATCTGCTAGTGGATTACTCACCCTAGATGTAATTTTATATGTTTTATCTTTAGGAATTTTTTGGTTGATTCATAAAATTGATTTATAACTTTTCCCCTCTATACTTATGGTCTAATTTAGGCAAACTTTGTGGACAGCAATTTGTTCTACCAATTATTTAGGCTAGGGTAATTTTTCCAAACTTCAATAGTGATTTTTGACCTCAGGTATTTATTGGGTAATTATATAAATTCATTTACTAATTTTCTTCTCTAATTTATACACAAAATCGGTTACTTTTAATAAAGATAAGTATATAATCTAATTATCTGAGGTTAAGATATTTATCAAAGGTTTCTCAAGGTGTGACTTACCTCTGATAACTATCTCAAAGCATTTTCAATTAGTTTGCTATTTTCCCCATTTTATTTTCTCCTAAAAATAGTGTAATTCCTTTGAGATAATTAGTTATACTAACTATCTGAGTTTAAGATAAATATCACAAGTTCCATAAGATGTGATCTACCTTTGATAATTATCTTAAAGCATTTTGGATTACTTTGTTATTTTTCCCCTTTTATTGTCTCATAAAAATAGTATATTTCTATTGAGATAATTAGTTAGACTAATTATCTCAAGTTAAAATAATAATTTTTGATTTTACAAGATGTGATTTACCTTGGATAACTATTTCAAAGTATTTTGAATTCGTTTGATATTTTTCCTCTTTTATTTTTTCCTAAAAATAGTATAATTTTATTGAGATAATTAGTTAGACTAAGTATTTGAAGTTAAGATAATTATTACTGGTTTTATAAGATGTGATTTACCTTTGATAATGATCTCAAATTATTTTGGATTAGTTTGATTATTTTTCCCTTTACTTTTCTCTTAAAAACAGTGTAATTTTACTTAATTAATTTCAAAAACTACTCAAAAAATTACAAGTTAATTTTCTTAGCATAATGATAGTGTAACACAGCTCTGATAATTATCTCATCATAATTTAAACTTAATTAGTATAATTATCATTAATTTATGGTTAAAATGAGTAATTTTAGCTCTAATATGATATAATAATTATTTAGTTTAGTATCCCTAAGCATAATCACAATAATCGGTAGAGAATTTTGAATTAGGAGAGGATTTTTGAGTATACATAAGTTTAATCTTCAATTTATTAAGAAATTTGTAAATAGGTTAACTTAGCTTTGCTAATTAAGAAAGGTTAGTGCTAATTACCATTGATTAACCAACTAGAGCTTTGCTCTCTAATGATTTTTGTGTAGAGGTCCCTCTAGAAGAGAGAGAATGTACCAAGGCTCCGAGTCTAATTTTTTGTGAAGAAAGGGGGTCTTTTTATATTTTTTCTGGGTCCCTGGGCTGTTCTTGACAGGTTCTGGCACCTCAAGCAAGGCCCTAGCTTGCAAGTATGCCACCTCCTGCTAAATCTGTCTTGGGTAGGTTCCCCATAGCTCCACACAGCCTCCCCAGCTTCCAGAATCGATTTTTACTAATTTCACTGATTTTTAATCATGAAAATTGAAAATATCAGTAATTTCTAGAACCTTAGGATAAGAAAGTCTTTATTAATAATATTTACTGAAACCATCCAATTTTACTTAACTAATTGAATTCCTAGTGTAACCTTTCAGGGCCCGTAGCTTTTTCAAATTTTATAGAAATCTGATTTTGAAAAATACTAACCATAGTAAAGCTCTGGTTATGATTCCAAAAATACCAGTATTAGCCATAGTTGAATCATTCTACATTGTTTTCAAGTTAAATTTAACAGGCTTTGTACAATTTCTAAGGTTTAAGAAACTGGAAACCTTACAATCACCCCAACTTAAGGAATTGAGATGTCATCATCTCAACCGAAATTGGGGAAATCTTTGCGAAGTGATACTTCATCCTCACATGTGGAGTCTTCAGTGGGGTAGTCCTTCCATTTTACTAAATGTTCTCTGATAACTCTATTTCGTAGACTTTTTTCCCTAGTATAAGAGGAAAAACAGATCTTATGGAACCCATGATAATTATCTTAATCTCAGATAATTAGTTTAACTAATTATCTCATCAGAGAAACACTGTTTTTAAGGGAAAATACAAGGGGGAAAATAGCAAACTAATCCAAAAATCTTTGAGATAATTATCAGAGGTAAAACACATTTTAATAAACCTCTGATAATTATCTTAACCTTAGATAATTAGTTTAACTAATTATTGCAGCAGAAAAACACTGTTTTTAAGAGAAAATAAAAAGGGGAAAATAGCAAACTAATCCAAAAACCTTTGAGATTATTCTTAGGGGTAAACCCGTGATAATTAAGCTTAATGACAGAAAACTAGCTTAGCTAATTATCTTAGTAAAAAAACACTATTTTTACGGGTAAATTGAAGGGGGAATTTAGCAAACTAATCCAAAAGATTTGAGATAATTATCAGAGGTAAAACACATCTTAGAAAACCCGTGATAATTATCTTAATGATAGATAATTAATGTAGCTAATTATCTTAGTAAAAAAACACTATTTTGAAGGGTAAATTGAAGGGAAAAATTATCAAATCATGATATATGATTACATAATATTTATCAGAGTTAGATCACATGATGAAAAGGTCGTGATAATTATGTCAAGGTTAGAAACTTAGTCTAAATATTTATCTAAGTCAAATTATACTAATTCTATCTAAAATCTAAAGGGAAAAATTAGTAAATCATATGATAGGATTACATGCTATTTATCTAAGCTATATTACATGATAAAAAGATTGTGATAATTATGTCAAGTTTAGAAAAGTAGTATAGATATTTATCTAAGTCAAATTACACTAATTTTAGCTAAAAATTAAAGATGGAAATTAGATAATTGAGTTGAAAAATTAGAAGATAATTACCAAAGATCAAAAACATCCTTATCTACTTGTGATAATTAAATTTAGTTAATTAGTGAGTTTAGGAAATTATAATTGACCAAAAGTTCTATTTTTAGCAAAAGATTAATTAAAATAAATAGACTTTGCGGTCAAAAGTTTTTAGAAAAATTATAGTAAGTTTAAATCTATGATATAAAGTTGAGAAAATAAAATCTTTAAGAGAAAATAAATAGAATAAATATTGAAGCTCAAAATAAGCAAATTCCAAGCTTAAAATTCGATGGGAAAATTAGGAAAAAAATATACAAAATTTTAAGTAAACTTAGGATAGCTTAGAGAACCCTTAGGGAAGCTGTGAAAAAGTTATCATGCCTATATAGACAAATAAGAAACTACTAGGTCAAGAATTTTTCAATTAAAACTATAAATTTACCATAGATTTGGTAAAATTGGATACAAAGGTTAAGTCTAGCTTTTGGATTATTTACCTAATGATTATACGTCCTTTTTATTAGGATAAGAAGTTATGGCACCTAAAAGGAACCGAGAAAATCATATATCTAATGATGAGGACGTAACTCCAAAACAAACTAGAGTGTTGCACGACGACGAAGCCGGGCCTAGTAGTAGGCCTACGGAGGAGGGTCTTCAGGCGCCAGCGTAGCAACAGATGGGCGATCAGCCCCAAGTGGGTTTCCCATTATTCAATTAAGTCTTTAAATAGTTTAAGTTCTTTTATAAGTTAGCATTGCATACGTAAGGAGTGAGTAAGAATCAGGAAAGGAATAATTGACTAAAAATGGAAGGTAACTTCCAGCGTGCATTTGTTTATAATGTAGAAAAGAGTTGTTTGGGTTACAACTGGTTGAATTAGGAAAGATATGATTGATCATCCTTAAGACAACTTGTCTCAAGACACCTCCAACTCCTTAGTATATTTTTATGAATAATGATGGTTTTCCAGCCACGGATAAGTCAGTTACCCCCATGAATGATGAGTTTCTACTCTGTGTCATGTCTTGATGTTTCTACATAAGTTAGGATATCGTTTTTATCCTAGGGGAGTTTCCCGGCTGTATGGGAAACTGGTTTGGTGTATGGGCATCCGGAACCTTGGGTGGGGGTTTATCCACTCCGAATTGTGAATAAGGAATGGGTGCCGTTTTTTCACCCTTAGGTGATCTTGAGACAAGAAGAGTAATGTTCATGGTTATTATGGTCAATGTTTTTGCTGACAGTACCTTGTCTTAAGTTTAAAGATGTCTGTTTGCTAAAAACATGCTTTACAATGCTGTCTTTAATACTTGATTGAAGGAATTATTGTGACGGAAAGTTAAAAGAAACCATTATTTTAAGTGTTAAAACAATGTGATAGTAAATAGAAAACAAAAGAATCATGTGTGAGTGCAGGGTGGTAAGTGGGGATTGACTAAGGTTGTCAATCATAGATGGGTGGACCTAATTAGTCAGGTAACTATCCATCCCTGCGCACTAAAAACGTTTAAAAAACTTCTTCACTTGGAAGAGGAGTCCACCAATGGCCGTGCCCTCACATCTGTTAGGGGAAAAAAGTGTTGGTTGAGGATACCTTAGCTCAACTTGTGGAAGTTATAGGGCCGAAATAGTTGAACTTTTAATGTATTGTCCCATTTCCGCTACGAGACATGATTAGGTCTTCTTCTAAGGCTATAGACCCAAGCCATTGTCAATGGTAAAGGTCTATTGCTTGGATTTTTCTTGTTTAGAGACTCTGATTTTTATCAGACCTAGAGACCTATCAATGATCCCATCCTGATCTTGGTATTGGCGGGTTAGGGTCCTCACATGCACGTAGATATAGTCATAGCCCCAATCTTGCACCATTTTAGGTTGATTCATGAATGGTCACCCCAGAATGATGCCTAAGTTTTTTCTTTTCTCAAATCCTACCATTGCAAAGGAATGCTCGTATTCAATTCCACATGAGGATATTATGAGCCATTCTACAATTCCCATATGACTCTCTACAAATCCATCTGCAAGCTGTAGTTTCATTTGTGTTTTTATGAGATCTGGTCTCTCCCATTTTCCCCTAATTTCTTTTCTTGCTATTGCCACTCTAGTCTCGCTATCGAGTATAGCCATGATGTTGACTCCATTATGTTTCAATGGCAAGGTGGTGTTTCCTTCTTCTCCTTCACAATAATCTCCCACCTTGTTTATAAGTATCGGTTTTGGCTTTGGTTTCTCTTGTGTTGTTTTACCCGTGTTGTCATCTACGGAGATTTCTTGATGAGGACTTTTCAGCCCCATCTTTTCAACAATGACACTTCCAATCCAAAATAGAAACGATGTCAAAGTGAACATAGTGGCCACATTCTAAAATAGTGTGTGCTAATATAGCGTTTCACAACGACACTTTCGGTCCAATAATTGGACCGATGCCGACATGAAAAGTAAGATTAGCACACTTTAAAATTTTTAAAAAATAAACAAAAACATTATAAAAAAGTTGTACATCGACTTAATTTCAAAGAAAGTAAATGAGATTAGGCTAAGGATTACATCGTAAATTTTTGTCTTGCTTGTAAGAGCTTGGGAAACCTTGGCAAATCTTAGGATACTTGGGAAGTTGTTTGAGCCGGATGGCAAGGGAATTGTGAGATAAATAGGGGTCCAATAGGGACCCTATATAGAGTGCCTTGAGGGGCTCACAGGGTTATGCGTCGGGCCTGCCGTAGGGGTGCAGCCTGCCGGACTGGGCATGTATCCCCCCAGGTTCCCTTCAAATCACCATGTCATTTTTTGTGAATGTGAAGACTTGTGAATTGATAATTTTGTCAATTAATAGTGTGATCACATAAAAAATGTGATTATGGCAATATGAAATCCTTGACAAACATCCTTCTTGTTGGTTGAAATGGGAGTCTCCTCTCTCCAAAATGTGTAGACCAATTAGTAAATTTTAATTGTGATAGGGCTATAACGGTGTTTCTTGTGACATGTAGCCAATGAAAACAATTGACCGTTGACACCAGGCTTTTCCCATGGTGATTTTGCCTTGAACAAGGTGCCATGGCCAAATTTTAAGACCTCGAAGAAGTTTTCAATAGGCATGTTTCTCTTTGAATTCAACATCATCTGCAATGCTGCATTATTCAAATAAAACTTCTCATTAGAACCTAGTTGCTTGACGGTAACCAATTTATGGAGATCACCAACCCTCTTCCAAAAAGATGGTTTAAAGTCTAAGAGAGTTCGTGATAAGAAAGTCACAAACCCTACCTCCTATTGTGCTGGGAATCTTCCTGTTTTTATAAGTGAGTTCGTGATGAAAGGATCACAAAATCATAATAAATTTTACTTACAAGAGAAATGGGAAACACTCAAGTCTCAGCCCTAAAACTTCAACTCTCATACAATCACAAATCCTATTCAAAACCCAAACGTCTTTCATGAATTTTGTAGCCTTGCCTTTAATTTAATAGTCATAACTCTAAACCGTTGAAAGGAAGTCACGAGCTTCCACCTTCATGTCGACCATTTTTTGACTTGGTAGAGATTTAAAAGCTTCCATATTGAATCCCACACACTATTTTGATGAAGGGAAACCCTAATTCACTCACTCACAAGCTCATATACAAGATAGCAGAGAGGGTGCACTGCAGAGGGACTGCACTACACATTCATAGAGCAACCATGAAGTGAAATATGAAAAAGGGGAAAATTGGAGGTTTTAAGAAGTCCTCTTTTGTTTCCCACCTCCAATGTGCTGATGTGTCAATTTTTGGTCCGTATATGCCAATTTTAAACAAAACTCAATCATTTTTAATGCAAAAAAGAACACTTTTTGTGTGAAAATCCCAAAATACCATCGAAATTTTTTTTGAGTTTGTGGGATCAGTCACATAAGCACAAAAAGCATAGATATGCATCAACTTTCATTAATTTTCCATTTTGGGCCACTTTCCATGCAATTTTAGAATGACACTCGTTAATTGCTGTTTTTGGGAGTTTTTTCCTTCATCAACCTTTGTAGACGAGATAAGTGTGCCACCATGAAATACTTCAAATATATACATTATAAAATCAAATTAGCACATGCCACATTATGACATCCATTCCCTCTAAACCTAAACATCCTCTAGTATGTGCCACAATAGTCTTTGTTAAGAATCAAAACTCATGGTCAGACACCATACCTTCACTTTAATCCTCAGTTTTCCTATAGTTTGATCCATCATCCTCTTTACTTGGTTGTGCATCAAATGAATCAATATCCTCTCTTCTTGTGAACAATTTAACTCTTTTTCCTACAATGGAAATCTTCATTTATGTCCCATCCATCTCAGAGAAGGTGTAAGCTGCATTCCCATGCACATGCTTAACAACATATTGACCAAACCATCTCTTTGCAAGCTTCCTTGTTGTAGAGTACATGCTACCATTATACACACACACCTTCTTCAATAGATTTTGGTATGGTCTTATGTCTCTTCTCAAATCTATCTTTGTTTTTCGACCTTGCATCCTCTAGTCGAGATTTTGCACTCTCAATGTCTCCAGACCTTCTTTCCAATTTCTACATGTGCAGTGCAAGAAGGTCTTCTCTACTTATTATATCTTCCCATGGATATACATTCAATATAAGATTCATGTCTTCAATTTGCATCACAAGTTTTTGACCAAACATTAACGCAACATGCATATAACTAGTGACTAAACTATGTGTCATACAGCCAAGCCATAATGCAGACGGTAGTAGCCTTGGCCACTCTCCAAGATTACCTTCAAAAGCCTTAGCCAAAGATTTAATTATTAAAGGATATCCTCTCTCACTCTTTCCATTTTCTTCTAAAGATATAAGCATAAGTTTAAGTTAGTTTGATGCCCATCCTAGAGAAGAATTCTTTTATTTCATCATCACCTAGTTCTGTTCTATCTTTAAACGTGATTAGACGATTCTTCTCTCGCAAGCACCAAATACCTCATCTACCAAAGTCCCAAAGGTATTATGACCAAGTCAAGAACCCATTTGCAATGCATGGCCAATGGATAAGTATGATGTAGTCATTGTTACCATATACATGTGGGAGTAATGTGTGTGAACACACTAGGACCATCGGGGCATTTTTTCCCTCTTTAGGAGGTTTTTTCCCCCGAGCATTTTGTTACCATATACATGTGGTAGTGATGTGTGTGAACACAATAGGACCGCCGTGGCATTTTTTCTCTATTTAGGAGGTTTTTCCCCCTGAGCATTGTATATACGCCCATCACTCTAGGGCTATCTATCTTTCCATTTCATACTAAGAAACACGCTCTCTATTGTGTGCCTTGAGCTTCCTTTGTCTTCTCCAAGTTGTGTGCGTTTCTCTGCAACCCTAATTCCAACAATTGGTATCAGAGTAGGTCACGTCCTCTCGGGCTTAGTCGCCAGCTTCTATAGCACACGCCTGCTAACTTTCTCTGATTTCACTGAGCTTTGGCGAGCGTTCGCATGTCGACAAATACTTTGGGTTGGCTCGTAGAGCTTGGTCTGCTCAGATTTTCGATTTGGGCTAATTTCGGTCTCCGTTTCCACTACAGACAGTACTGCACAGGCTATTTTTTCATTTTGTGCAGAGGTTCTGTCAGTGCCGTTTTCTGCATAACAGGCGCCTTATAGCCTTCTACGATTTGTGCTATATAGCACATGTTGTTTTCGCTCCGTTTCTCCTATTTGCGGGCAGTTTTCACATCAGGTGCAACATTTACCATGGCTGACAACAACAACACATATGTGTTCAAGATGTTTACTACTGAGGACAGGTTGGATGGGGACAACTACCCTACGTGGGATTATATGATGCAACATGTTCTTGTGTCAAAGGGCGTCTGGAACATTGTGCAGGGCATTGATGTACGTCCTGGTTCTGAGGATGTAGGCGATGTTGAGGATGTTGCAGGTCTTGCTGCAAGGGTTGCAGGTCTTGCTGCAAGGATTGCAGCTGTTAGAGTTGTTTTGCCTACGGCAAAACAAGCTCGTTGGGATGTTAAGGATGCGCAGGCTCATGCATTGATTGTGTTGTCTGTGAAGCGCACCATCGTTCATCACATCCGTTCAGCAAAATCTGCAAAACAGGCTTGGGATATTCTAGCTGGTCTTTATGCAAGTCGCAATGAGGCTAAAGATGCTTTGCTGTGTAAAGAGCTAGAGTCGAAGATTATACATGAGGAAGATGATATGGAAACTTTCCTTGCTAGTGTCAAGGATATCAATGAGAAACTTATTTCTGCAGGTGAAGTCATTTCAGACAGTTCCCTTGTGCAGATTGTTCTTGATGCCTTACCAAATTCCTACCAGACTTTTGCTAGTACTTGTAGACTGATGATCCAAGGAAATCCTGAAGTTGTCAAGTTTGATGCATTATGCACATTACTGTTGCAAGAGTCACTTTCTAGGAAAAACAGGACTAGGCAGCGTGCAGTTGAACAGGCTGTTATTGCTTCTCAAAGAAAGGTGGTAAGAGTAATGCAGCCACTTCTTATGGTTCTGCTGCAAGTGGAAAAAATTATGTTCCTAATGATTCTGCTGGCAGCACTTCGTCTTGCAATTCTGGTGATAAGGGAAAAAAGAAGATGCATTGCCATTACTATAAAGCTAATGATCACTTGATCAAGTCGTGTCCTAAGTTGAAGGCCAAAGAGGCTAAGAAGAAAGAGGGTGGTTCCACTGCAAATGTTGGTTCCACTAGAAATGCAGCCATTGTTGAGTCTTCTGTGAAAGGAGACTATGATGCTGATGTTGATGCAGAATGGGCTTTTAGCACAGAGTGCACTTACAATCCTGTTGTCCATGATGAATGCTTGTCAGTTGCTGCAGATTCACATGTGTGGTATTTTGACAGTGGTGCTACAAAGCACATTACCTCACATCGTGAATTGTTTACCTCTCTCGAGTCTATCCCTCATGGGAATTCAATCACTTGTGCCAACAATGCCTCTTATCCAGTTCAGGCAGTTGGAAAGATTGTGCTTATTGCTACTAATGGTAGTTATTTCACACCATTGATGCACTTTATGTACCTGGGATTAAGAAGAATCTCTTGTTTGTATCCGCACTTGCTAGACTTGGACTTGTAGTCAAATTTGTGGATGACAGATGTAGAGTTCATGATCTCAGTTTTGGTGATGAAATTGTTGCATCTGGCCTTTTGTGTCGTGGGCTGTATAAGCTCATTTTGTATGACAAGTGTGGACAAAATTTTGCAAATGCTATTGCAGATTCAAGGGCTATTTCAGATGCAAAACTTTGGCATGCACGTTTTAGTCATCTGAATTTTGCCAGTTTGCTACGTTTGCAGAAATCTGATATGGTTGCTTCTTTGCCGCCTCTTGAAGCACCTACAAACATGCTTGTGAAGGCTGTATTTTGGGTAAGATGCTGCATTCTAAGTTTCCAAAGGATGTTTCAGTTTGGGCAACTTGCAGGTTGCAGCTTGTACATAGTGATGTTTGTGGGCCCATGCAACCTCCGTTCTTGGGCAATTACCTGTACCTCGTGACTTTCATTGATGATTACTCTAGGCATGCATGGGTATATCCGCTTAAAGCAAAGTCGAAAGTTTTTATGTGCTTCAAATAATTTCTGGCTATGGCTGAAAATGTCTCGAAATGTACTATGGGTACACTCCATTCCGATCGAGGGGGGGAGTATATGTCTCGTGAATTTAATGCATTTCTGGCTAGTCGTGGGATAAAACACCAATGTACAATGCCTTATACACCTCAGCAAAATGGTGTTCTTGAGAGGAAAAACAGGGCACTTACGGAAATGGCACGATGTATGGTCAAAAGTCAAGCTTTGCCGCATTCTTTTTGGCTTGAGGCCATCATGTGTGCCACTTATGTACTAAATAGGTGTCCTATGAAAGCTTTGCAGTCTATTACTCCATATGAAGCATGGCATGATAGAAAGCCTTCTATTGAGCACATGCGTGTTTTTTGCTGTTTGGAATATGCTTTGGTGCCACAAGTGCAACGCAGAAAATTGGATGATAAGGCTGTCAAATGTATTTTTGTTGGTTATAGTGCTGAAAGCAAAGGTTACAGGTTGTATCATCCACAAACAAAACATATTTTGGTTTCATGGGATGTAGTGTTTGTGGAAGATTCTGTTCAGCCCTTGCTGTCATGTACTACAGACAGTAATGTAAGCTCACAGGACATTTATGACACTAATTTGTTGCCTCTTTTCAGTGGTAGAAATACGAATGTGAGTTCCAATGAGGAAAATGTACAGCCTATGGGGGTTTTTGAAAATGTTTTAAATCAGCCTATTACTGATGTAGATGTACATGATGTACTTGATGAGGAAAGGGCTGAAAATGAGCAGGCTAGAGTTATGCCAAAATGGCTGGTGCACACTTTGCATGATAGTAAATTGGATGCACCTTTGTCTAGCCGTACTCGCTTAGGCTCTCTCCATGCATCTTATGCATCAGATTGTTATGCTTTTGTTGTGTCTAGCTTACATGATGTTGAGGAGCCTCTGTCGTTTGATGAAGCACAGAATTCAGAAAATTGGATGGCTGCCATGCAATCAGAATATGAGGCACTTATAGAAAATGACATATGGACTTTATGTGATTTGCCTCCTAGCAAAAAGGCCATTGGTACGAAGTGGGTTTACAAGTTGAAACGCAAGCCAAATGGTGAGATCAATCGCCATAAGGCTCGACTTGTTGCAAAGGGTTATGCACAACAAAAAGACATTGATTATGAAGAGAATTTTTCTCCCACTTGTCGTATGACTACTGTGCGTTTTCTATGTGCATTGGAAGCTCATTTTGGTTGGGATGTACATCAATCAGACATTGTTACTGCTTTCTTGAATGGTGACATATTTGAGGAAGTTTATGTAACGCAGCCTCGCGGTTTTGTCATAAAAGGACAAGAGGACAAAGTGTGCAAATGTAACAAGGCTTTGTATGGGTTAAATCAATCTCCTCGTTCTTGGTATGAGAAATCTGACACTCATTTCGTCAAACAAGGCTTTCGTAATAGTCCAACAGAAAGCACATTGTATCTAAAGCGTGAGGGTGATGTACTTCTCATTGTGGTTCTTTATGTTGATGATTTGTTGATCATTGGACCAAATGAGAGACATATTGCTGAATTTAAGGCTGATTTGAATGCTACTTTCAAGATGAAAGATTTGGGGCCGTTGCATCATTACTTGGGTATATAGTTTAAGCAGTGTGATGGTGGTATTGCCTTGTGTCAGAAAAGTTACATAGAGACATTGCTATGTAAGTTTGGACTTGAGGATTGCAAACCTATTGCCACTCCCATGGAAACAGGTTTGAAGTTGAGTCTACATGATGCTGGCAATCCTGCTGATGTCACTCTTTACCAAACTACTGTTGGATTCCTCATTTATGTATGCAACACGAGGCCGGATATTCAGTTTGCAGTCTCATAGGTCAGCAGATTTATGCATAGCCCAGGGTCTAAGCATTGGCAGGTTTTCAAGAATATTTTTCACTACCTTAGTGGCACTTTATATCTTGGCTTGTTTTATCCCAAGGGGGGATCACTGCCGCCAGACTTACATGCTTTTTCGGACTCAGATTGGGCTAGTTGTTTTGACACAAGAATGTCCACAAGTGGTTTTTGTTTCATGCTTGGCAGTTCATGTATATCATGGTTGAGCAAGAAGCAACCTACTGTGGCCACTTCGAGTTGTGAGGCTGAGTACAGGGAAGTCTTCACAGCTACGGTTGAGTGTGTATGGCTCAGACGCCTCATGGATGATTTGGGTGATTGACAGGACACTGCAACCACTATCTACACTGACAGTCAGAGCGCATTGGCAATTGCGAGGAACCTAATTTTTCATGCTCGCACAAATCACATTGAGGTGCATTACCACTATGTTAGGGAGAGGCTCTCAGCAAGAGAGATCAGCTTGGCTTATGTGCCAACACAGGACAACCTTGCAGATCTTTTCACAAAGGCATTGTCTCGTGAGAAGCTTGAAGCTTTCCGCAAATATTTGGGCTTACTCCCCTTTGTGGATTGATCATGTCCTCAGGGCATGGCACTTCCCTTAACTCATGTGCCAGCTCTCGTTCACCGCATCACTTCAGGGGGGATTTGTTACCATATGCATGTGGTAGTGATGTGTGTGAACACACTAGGACCGCTGGGGCATTTTTTCCCTCTTTAGGAGGTTTTTTCCCCCGAGAATTGTATATACGCCCATCACTCTAGGGCTATCTATCTTTCCATTGCATACTAAGAAACACGCGCTCTATTGTGTGCCTTGAGCTTCCTTCGTCTTCTCCAAGCTGTGTGCGTTTATCTGCAACCCTAATTCCAATAGTCATGAGCTGAAAGAAAGGGATGGTGGTACAAAACTGGTTCTCCTTGACACCACATAGGCTTGGTGGGCTTCCAAAATAGAACAAGACTAAAGTAAAAGAGGGTAAAAGGGAAATAAAGGAGAAAAATTAAAGTGAAAATTCTCAAAAATTTAATACCTTAGTCTTTTTTTTAAAAACATCCCATAACAAATCCATGTGGGTGAGGTAGCTAGGACATTAATGCATCTAAATACCTTTTGAGATACCAAACTAAAGCATGTAACATTTACCACGCTTCTTCTAGTCAAGGTTAAAATTTAGCCAAGACTTTGCACTTTTAGCCTTTTACAAAATACATTCACGGCTACATTTGAGGGTTTCAATGGGGATGATGAGTTTTGAATAGTTTTGTTAGGTTTCAACCCAATCTGAAGGGTTTCAAGGATTTTTGGGGTTTTGAACTGGGTACAATGGCTTTTGAATTTGGTTCAATGAGTTTAGTTGAGTGGCTTCAGGATTTTTCCCAATTGCTCGAGACAATTCTATTGTTTCTGATTCGATGCTCCCAAGAAAGCTCAACTACTTCGAGGATTTGGGGGTGGTTTTCAATTGAGGATGATGGGTTTTAGTGGTTCAAGCAATTTTTGAACAAGGAAAGAGAAAGTGTGGTGTTATCTTTGAGCTAAAATAAGGACAATCACAAATACATACATATGATAGGAGTATTTGATTTTTTTCAAAAACCCTGAAAGGAAACTTTTATGTGTTGTTAGGTTACCGAACTAGTGTTAAAGTATGAGTCTCTACACTCATGTTTTCTTGAAGGTAGCTTATAATTTTCTTTACTTTATTCCTCCTTTTAGGACTTCATAATTGTTACCTAACCCTATGAGTCCAACGCTTATATAATCCTGTCCTATCCATTCACACTTGGAGGGATATGACCCATGCCTATGGTGTTATAGACTATACACATTATGGTATAGATAAGACTTGACAAGTTTGAGATAAACAAAAACTCAACTTATATCTTTGCACTAAAAGTATGTGGTGCTAAAGTGACACCCATACAATAATCAATGGAATAATATTGCTTGTTGTCCATGAGAGTCAATGGTAACAAATCTAAGTAGATCCTTCTATCATAAGAACAATCCCTGATGGATAACAAACAAATGGCTCTTGACCATTCTAAAATAGATGCCTCGTATCCCTTTGAAAACAGATGGTTGTTAGCCCTTTTCCTTTTATTAAAAAAAACCGTACTGACGTAGAAGATGTTAGTAAACACATATTTGATTTCATTATTCCTTCAAAAATAGATAAAAAAGCAAGAGAAAGAGAGAGGATGTTGGGATGAGGAAAATACAGTGGTATGTGCCCCCTGTGTATGTTTCTCTCCCTAAGTTGCCTATCATGTAGCTTATCCTATAAGCGTACAATAGTCTTCTTGTACAATGCTCTCTCATAGAGATGCAACCCAAGAATATAAGGCAAATCTTGACTTAATTATGGCACTTTTCCCATGAATTAAGTTCATTTGATTAAATCATTTTAAACCTTCAATATCTTAGTGTGTCCATGATAGAGTAGTTAACAAAAGCGTAAACAATGATTGAGGGGAATGAATTCCACTTGACTGTCTTGCCATGCATGCCACACAAAAAATTAAAGTGGGAACCCTTGGCTACAACAGCGTCCTCAAGAAGTTGAGTGATAATCAGCCTTGCACAATTGATACTGACAAGGATACATCACAGTTTTGAAGTTGTCATATGGTAAATGTGAGCTTATATCCCTACCGTGCCAAAATCCTAAATCTGGGCTCCATTGCCCTTGATTCCAAATCAATGGGCAATACATGGACACAAGGTGCAATCCTTTCTTCTCAAGAATTTTTCCAAAGCACTTTGCTTTGCTAAAATTTGGCTCATAGCTAGGTATGCTGATAAAGTGAGAGCTATCATATTTTTCTTTTGTTGTACTGACACTCGCACTCAGGCCCGTTGCCAGAGCCTCCTCTCTTGGAAGCTTCAATGCAAGATGCCTAAAATTGAAGCCTGACTTGGCATAATTAGTTTGTCAAAATAATAAATAAGATGAAACCGATATACTCATAGCCAACGGACATTCTTGCCAACTACAAAATAAGCTTCCTAAACCATTCACAGCTCTGCTGTTACAAAATCAAACCGTGCTTGCTTATGTAGAGATACTGCATTAATTACATATCAATTGAGGAACATTGTAATGGGTTGACATCCTTGCTATAACTTAACAGAAGCCGTCGCTTAAAGAAGTGATTTTCCATTTCTATTACAATCCCCATTAACGTTGTATTGGACAAATACTGGGTGCAAAACTACGTACTAATACATATGTCATAAAATTTAATACGTACCTATCCCAAATGATTGAGCTGATCATTAAATATGGGAAGATAAAATGGAACAAGAGTTAGGATATGGATATGTGCTACTAGATTTATTCTTAGCAGGGACCAAGAGGGGAGATAAGCTTATCTCAATAAGGGTCCAAATGGAGAGAGGTCTACCAAGGAGCAATGTACACTTAAGGGATCTTTAAAAGACCTTAGTATAAGCTTCAATAAATCCTCCAAAGGTTAGTGTTCAAAGTCCTTAGACTTAGGACCTTTAGGTAAGACTTTGGCCAACTTGAGGTGCTTGAGCCAAATCCTACGAAGGAGAGGGCGAGCCCTACAGCTAGGAGCATGCGAGAGATCAACACACACACACTCTCCAAGAGTCACTCTTCCACATGAGGCATAAAGGACACATGTCAGGCCCCTAGCCAAGTTGCCCCATTAAGCTTGAATCCTATTGGATGGCCTATAGACAGGATCAATGAGAGTTAAGCTTAATTGAATTAAACTTAAACATTATGGAGAATCCCATAAAGAGGACCAATAAGATTACAAATCCCTTTATTCCTATTGAATAGATAGTCTATCAAGGCGTCCAATGAGAATTGAGTAAACCATGTGCAAGCTTAATTCCTATTGTCTAGTTGACCTAGAGAGCCAAATAAGAATTTAGCTTCAATAAATTAAAAAATTAAGCTTTCTCTCAGAGGGGGAAAGAAGGACACTTGTCTAAATGCTACACCCCTTGCTTGATTTGATCTAGGTATCTCATTGGCTAGCCCCAGGCTTGAGCCAATGAGCTTCAAGCTTGTGTTTTTCAAGCTAGGTCAACTTCTCTCTCACACACACTTGTAGCTCACAAGCCCCAGCACATTCCCACACACTTGTATGCAATGAAAATCAAGTCTCCATCTCAAGGGAGAGCAATGGAGAAGCCTACACCAACAAATCTTGACCATAGAATGCAAATCCAAGCAAGCGACAAGCTCCAAGAATGCTCATTTTCCTCTCTATCTTCATTACTATGCTAAGCTATGCTCTAAGAGTGATGAGGTGTGAGGAGAATACTTATTTCCCATATGCTACATCTTCTTCCTCTTCACTTCCCTCATCTCTCAACTTTTGAAGTTGTTTGAGGTCTTGGGATTGAGGCCAGGGACAAGTTCTTGTCTATTGCAAGCAAGTTAATTGTTTTTCTAAGCATAATAATGGTGCATGAAGCTTTCCATCTTCATGGAATCAAAAAGGTCTTAAAGAACTCAAAGATTGTATTGTACCAAGTTTCTCTTTATGGGACAACATATAATACAAGAGCCTTTTGGAGGGGGGACTGGCTCCAAGTAAATCCGGTCCTCAAATGTTTCAATTTCTCTATTTCTCTCTCTTTCACAAGTATTGTTCATGGGTGAAAGCATGACTGGGTGGTACACTTTTATGGGTTGATTACTAGTTTTGAATAGTTGCACTATAAGATGTGGCACGCGGTAATTTTTTGCAAATTAATTCTAAATTTGGCACCAAATAGCTTTTTCGATTTTGCTCTTCAAGAGATATCCAATGATATATCAGAGACCTTGGGTTCTTCTATCTTTGTCAAACATACTACAACTATTAATTTACCAAATAGTGATGTCCTGGACACAGCTTTGGTGTCCACCCAGTCATGCTTTCACCCTCATGCCAAGCCAACTAGGTCTAATGTTTGTTTTGCTACCTTCAAGCAAGCACTCTCTCTATTCTCATTAGGTATTGTCTTAATGAAATGCTCACTACTGTCGCTATAATTCTCCTATAATCAATGTTATTAGCCTAATTTTGTTACAACATATGCCAACATACATCAATGCAAAGTTCTCTATACTAAGCTTTTTCTCATAGCTCTATGGATGCAAGGTAGACTCGACCACAATGAGGGTGATCGCTAAAAGAGGCATCAAGTAGGGAAAGTTAGCACAAAAATAAGGTAGTTGATATAGGGCATGTGCACCATGCAAAGTAGAAAGAATTAAAATAATACCAGTTGATCGTAACTCTAGCAAAAACTCACAAAATGAAGTATACATGTCCAATTTAGGGTCTAGGAAATACACTTAGATGAATCTAGCATATGCCTAGTCTTCTCTTGACCATGTGTTTAAGCAAAAAACTAGGGATTGGTCAAAATTGGAAATACCCACTTTTCGCATGTGAAAATTAAGCTTTGATGGAACTACAATTGTGAATTTTCGTTTTTAGCAAGGAAATTTTTCCTTCAAACCAAGATAGGTGAGCACTTAACAGGTCTATCTATTCAATTTTGGCCGTATCTCTAGAGATGCATGGAAAACTTGGCCACAATAAGCCTAGCTAATAGAGCTTGTGCGCTATGGAAGAAAGAAAGAATTAATACAATATCAGTTGGGGCCCAAAATTTCACAATGGGAAGCCTACATGTCCACTATATGACCAAGAAAGACATCTAGATGAATCCAGCATATGCCTAGATTCACCTTTAAAGGGAAGTCCACAATATAGTCTCATGGTTGCCATCCACATGTGGATATAACCATCACCTCACCACTAATGCTGCCAAGTGTCCAGTAGTGGGTGTAGAACTGGGTTCCAATATATGTACATTCTCACACACCCATACCACACATGTACACTCACACAAGAAAACATCAATATAAGAATATGTGTACTGATTTTTTGTCATAGTTCTAGATATAGAGGTTTGGATACCAATGCCAAAGACAAAGTACTCACCGAATGATGAAGCTTGCAGCTCTCTCCCTACGAATCTATTCACAAATATGTAGACAAGTTTTGGGACTTACATCTCAAAGACACTATCTTCCAAAAGATGGACTTTGGAGAGTAAAAACAACATTTTTGTGCGGGTTTAACTGGGGATATGGCAGAGTATGTTAACTCCCAAAGGCCATGCACCATACCATGGTGTCTTCATGAATCAGCTTCCAACAAGGGGCTAAGAGAAATCTTAAGCCCACAGAAAACAAGGACCGCAATGAGCCTAAGGGTAAGGACAATTCCAAAAGTCTCCTAAGGGCAACTCTAATAACAACAAAGCTAAGGATAAGGCAGTTTACAAGGGTAAAAACAAACTCTCTCCAAAAGAGCTTGAGCGTTATCCAAAGGATAACTGTTTTTTTAACTGCGGGGAGCAAGGCCATGCCTATCGTGCATGCCCTCAAAAGAACACACGCAATGATCCTCCTAGAGCTTCCATAGTCGAAGGATGCTCATCGCAAAGGATCTCCACTATGTTATTCTCGGGGAAAGGTAACAGAACATGATGGATTTATTCTCTTTGATCCTGTCTCTACTCACAACTTCATCTCCATGGAGTTGGCCACCAAGCTAGGTATCCAAGCATATGAAGTGAACATGGAAGGATTCTTCAAGGGATAGGATACCTCGGCTACTCCCTTGATTGGGAAGCTAAGGCTCCATGTACATAGTTATGTAGATAAAGAGGACTTTTTCATATCTCCTCTTAAGCATGAAGATGTCATTTTAGCGGCAGCATGGACCGCATGGCTGCCGACATCAAGTTCCTTGGAAGGCATATTTACTTTACGTACACGAAGAAGACTATGTATATAGATGCTAATGAGTAGGGTCACACTATACCCCTTGTATATAAAGAAGCTTTTGATAAGTCAATAAAGAGCTCTATTTCCACGTATATGATATTTTTAAAAGACTCTCAAAATGAACCTAATGATTTGTTAACTAGAAATGAAGGGAATAAAAAAGAACTAGAGTTATCTAACTTTTTTAGTGTATTCCAAGATGTTTGTATTGACGACATCCCTAGTGAGCTACCTCCAAAACGAGGGGATGACGACCATGCAATTGAACTTCTTCAAGGAAGTTCTCCGCCTAATAAACCTCATTATAGAATTTCTCAAGCTCAACAAGAGGAGATTATGTGGCAAGTGCATGAGGTAGTTGAGAAAGGCATGCTTAGTCCTAGCTCATCTCCATTTTGTTCACCCATGTTATTAGTGAAAAAGAAAGACAACACATATCGTATATGTGTTGACTATAGAGCACTAAATAGGATCACTATCAAGAATAGGTTTCCCGTTCCACAAGTAGAAAACCTATTTGATAAGCTACAAGGGTCGACCTACTTCAATAGGATTGACCTAAAAAGTGGCTACCATCAAATAAGGATAGTTGATCAAGACATTGTAAAGACCGCATTTTGCACTATGTTTGGTCTTTACGAGTACATTGTCATGCCTTTTGGCTTGACCAATGCACCAGCTACCTTCAACCGAATGATGGAGAAGCTATTCAGGCCTCACTGCAGCTTCATTGGTTGATGATATTATCATCTACTCCAACTCTTTGGACGAACACAAGCGACATTATCTCCAGGTAATTTTCAAGTTCTAAGAGAGAATAGGCTTTTCATAAATTGAAAGAAAAGTTAATTTTTATTGCAAGAAATTCAGTATTTAGGTCACATTATCTCTCAAGATGGTATACAAATGGATCCATCAAAGCTGGAGGTATTAAAAGGATGGCCTATTCCAAGGAATTTGCATGAACTAAGATGCTTTATAGGAATGTGTGCATACTATACACGCTTTATAGAAAAAAAAATCACTAATAGCAGGACCATTGCATGACCTAACTAAAAAGAACATTAAGTTTACATGGTCTGCAAAAGAGAACAATGCTTTCAAAAAGCTCAAAGAGAAGTTCATCTCTCCACATATGCTTACATTGTCGGACCTCTCAAATCCATTTGAGGTCCAATGCGGCGCTTGTGGTGATTGTCTTGGAGCTATTTTTCTCCAGGAGGGCACGTCGTCACCCATGAGAGTCAAAGGCTCGACCCTATTGAGCAAGCTCTATGAATATATGAAAAGGAACTCCTCGTAGCTCTACATGCCTTAGACTCATGGAAGCATTATTTATTGGGGACTCCTTTCATTCTACGAATGGAGCCTTACGTACTTCATGATGCAAACCAAGATCTCCGACAAACAAATGAGGTGTGTAACATTTAATGCCCTAAAATCTTGTGTGTAGCGGAAATTAGCATGAACATAGTGGGCATTTCATTAGAATAGATTTCTAATGAGAATTACAAGAGTGCTTGGGTGGAGAGAGCAACAAAAAGCATAACACCTAGTTTGCTGGTCCCCCCTCCAAAAGGCTTTGTATTATGGTTTCTCCCATCAAGAGAGACATTGTACAATACATTTCTTTGTGGTTCCTTCAAAACTAGCTAGTGCAATGAAGATGAAAGCTTCATGCACTAAGCAAAACACTTATCAAACACAACATCAATTCTCTCCGGTCTCAGACCCAAGACCTCACACACCTTTGAAGATGGTGAGAGCTAGCAGGGTATGAGAGTAGATTGAGAGGAAGAAGGAGCATTATTACGAGAAATATGTACATCTCCTCACATAATCCCTCATATTAGCATAGCTTAGCTTAGTAATTAGCATGGTAGAGGAGATGAGCATGCATTGAAGCTTGGCTCTTGGTTGGATCCTCACATGATCACTCATATTAGCATAGCTTAGCTTAGTAATTAGCATGGTAGAGGAGATGAGCATGCATTGAATCTTGGCTCTTGGTTGGATTTGCATCACAAAGCCAAGAGTTGTTGGTGTAGGCCTCCCTTCTCACAAGCTTGGAGTAGGTGGTAAGCTTTCCATTAAAGCTTAAGAAGGAGAGAGAGTCTTCTTTACTTCACACATGAGATTTTGTGAGTGTGTGTGTGTGATAATTCCTTGCAAAAATCAGCCCCCTCTCTCTCTTGGTCAACCCCACTTGATATTTTCTCATGCTACAGTCTCATTAGACCTCCCCACGGCTAGCCAATGATAATTAAGCAGTATAAGTGATAGCCTTCTGACATGTGTCCCCCTTTCCCCTTTTGTGAGAGATTTATGTAATTAATAAATGCAACTAAACTCTCATTGGACCCCTTTGCCTCCTGGCCAATAGGAATCAAACAATCCATTGGGCTGTTGAATGCTCATTAGACCCCTTGGGAGACTGTCCAATAGTCTTCTAGAGAGCTTAATTCTCATTGGTTCTTGTATTAAGTGTTTTTAAATTAATTAAACTAGATTTACTCTAGCCTAATTCTCATTGGTCCACCTCCAAGGCCATCCAATAGGAATTGGGTACACCTTGTGGACATCTGAGCTAGGGAGCTGACATGTGTCCCTCATTCCCTTTGTGTAAAGGGAGCTTGTGTGTGTGTGTGTGTGTGTGTGTGTGTGTGAGTTTCTCTCTCATCCCCTACTCCCAAGGCTCGCCCCCTCCTATGTAGGGATTGATGAAGACTTTTGGGACACACACAAAGCATCCAATTCCCCCCATGCTTGACCTTTGGACACAACCTTTGAATTTTGGAACCTTAGCATTTTGGAAGTCTTACTGGGCTGAACCTTAGGGTTATTTAAGCCCATTGTTGCACATGCCCCCCCCTTTGGATCCCTATTTTCCCTCCTTTGGAACCCTACTGTGGCCGGTCTGCTAGCTTAACCAATATTCTAGCTTTTTCTCCCCTGGCACTTCCCCCTATTAAATGATCAATTTAACATGAGAAAATCATTTAGGAGAATTAGATATTGTTTATTATGACATTACCTCTCTATTAGTCCTTTTCTTAGCGAGCAGAGGATTCTTATGTTACCCTACGACATCATTCCACAATGGATGACTAGTCCATTTGGCGCTTGAGAGCCTGAGGCTGCCGCAAGCATGTCTGCCCATTAGTCCTATCAATCTTCCTTAGTAGAGTGACAATCTCTACTTGGTATTTGGGAGACGTCATCTCCGCAAACTTGATCTTAGCATGCATACTACTTCATTTTTGTGCACAATAAAGAAAAAGAGAGTCTTATAAGACAAAAATTTTGTTCATTTTTAACATTTTGTACATTTGCTTACTTTTGGGAAGCATTGTAAGCATTGACAAGGTTTAGGTTATCCTTTAATTGTATGCCTTGCATCCATCTAGCATCTTCAAAAGGATAATTATTAAACTTAATAAGATAGCGTCGGATAGTCTTACCGCCTCTTAGTACCTTGTCTTCATGTTGGAGAATGGACTCGAGCTGCAGCACCTCTTCTTGGTCCTCGATCTCAGGTGGGTCTTCAGTAGTTGGTTCTTGAGGTGGCTCTCCTTTGTGAGGCTTTAATAGGCTCACATGGAAAGCATTGTGTATGAGAAAATGATTGCGTAACTTGAGTTGATAGGCCATCTCATTGATTGGCCTAAGAATTTGGAAGGGACCATAGTACCTTTTTGCTAGTTTAGCATAGTACTTTTGGTGTTCCGTAGGATTCTTGCCTGTCGTGTGCCTTGATCGAGCCATGGGAAATTTTAATAAGACCCAATCATTTTCTTTAAAGGCTTGGGCGCTTATGTGCTTGTCAGTAGTAGCCTTTTGCCTTTGTTGTGAGCTACAGATAGCATCCTTACTCTTTTGAAAAGATTCTTGTAGGTCTCGGCTATACTCATCTGCAGCGAAGATCTTCCCATGTACCTTAAGTAGCAAGGGACTTTTTTATCTTCCCTCAATTACCTCGAAAGGTTCTTTTCCTGTGGAAGTATGTACAGTGTTATTGTAAGCATACTCCACTAAGGGTAAGTACTTCTCCCATTGGGATCTTTGATCTACTTCCGTTACATAGGCTTTTAGTAGATCGAGAATTGTTAGGTTAGCTATTTCACTTTGGCCATCCGTTTGTGGATGATAGGCCAAAGAGAAGTTTAGCCTTGTCCCTAAATTCTCAAAGAGATCCTTCCAAAAATTACTGGTCATTCTAGGATCTCTATCCGACACTATGGACATTGGCAAGCCATGGTACTTGAAAATTTGTGAAATGAAGAGGGTTGCCATTTGATGGGACTTGATAGTCTTTTTGACAGGTATAAAATGAGCTTGTTTATTGAACCTGTCTACTATCGTCCATATTCCTGTATTCCCATGGATAGACTTAGGCAATCCAAAGATAAAATCCATGGATATGCTCTCCCATGGTGAATTAGGGATTGGCAAGGGTTGAAGAAACCCAGGTTGCTTCCCTCTATCAAATTTTGTCTTTTGGCATACCACACATTTAGAAGCATACTCTTATATGTTCACTTTCATGGTAGGCCAATAGAAATATGTTTCAATTCCCTTTAGGGTAGACTGAATCCCTCTATGCCCCGCGTAAGGAGGATCATGAGATTCATACATTACTTTCTCACGTAGTGAGTTAGTAACGCATAGTCTATTGCCATAGAGAAGATAACCATCTTGTAAAGCAAATGGTTCTTCTTTCTTCCCTAATGCAAGGGTTGAAATCACATCTCTAAAATTGGGATCAATAGCATACTCATCTATCATTGAAGATAGATCATTGTGAGTTGCTATGGAAACCGCATTCACTCTCGACCATCTTGAGAGTGCATCTGCTACTTGATTATGCTTGCCAGCAATGTGAGCAATATGAAAATGAAATTGTGAAAGGAAATTTTCCCACCTCATTTGTTTGTTGGAGAGCTTGGTCTGCGTCATGAAGTACTTAAGACTTTGGTGATCCGCTCGCAGAATGAAAGGAGTCCCCAATAAATAGTGCTTCCATGAGTCTAAGGCATGTAGAACTGCAAGGAGTTCCTTTTCATATATGCGTAGAGCTTGCTCAACAGGGTCGAGCCTTCGACTTTCATAGCCTATGGCGTGCCCTTCTTGAAGCAAAACAGCTCCAAGGCAATCACCACAAGCATCACATTGAACCTCAAATGGTTTTGAGAGATCCGGTAGTGTAAGCACAGGTTAAGAGATAAGCTTTTCAAAAGTATTGTTCTCCTTAGCAGACCATGTATACCTAACGCTTTTCTTTGTTAGGTCATGTAATGGTCCCGCAATTTGTGAGAACTTTTCTATGAAGAGTCTATAGTATGCACACATACCTATAAAGCTTCTTAGTTCATGAAGATTCTTTGGTTTAGGCCATCCTTTTATTACCTCTAACTTTGATGGATCCGTTTGGATGCCATCTTGAGAGATAATGTGACCTAAACACTGAATCTCTTGCAAGAAAAAATCACTTTTCTTTCGATTAACATAAAGTTTATTCTCTCTTAAAACTTGAAATATTACTGGGAGGTGTTGCTTGTGTTCGTCTAATGAATTAGAGTAGATGATAATATCATCAAAGAACACTCCAGTGAAGGTTCGATGAGGCCTGAATAGCTTCTCCATCAAGTGGTTTAATGTGGCTGGTGCATTGGTCAAGCCAAAAGGCATGACAATGTATTCGTAAAGACCAAATGTGGTGCGAAATGTGGTCTTTACAATGTCTTGATCAACTATCCTTATTTGATGATAGCCACTTTTTAGGTCAATCCTACTGAATCAGGTCAATCCTTGTAGCTTATCAAATAGGTCTTCTACCCGTGGAGCGGGAAACCTATTCTTGATAGTGATCCTATTTAGTGCTCTATAGTCACACACATACGATATGTGCCGTCTTTCTTTTGCACTAATAGCACAGGTGAGAAAAATGGAGATGAGCTAGGCCTAACCGTGCCCTTCTCAACTAACTCATGCACTTGCCGCATAATCTCCTCTTGTTGAGATTGAGAAACTCTATAAGGAGGTTTGTTAAGTCGTGAACTTCTTGGAAGAAGTTCAATTGCATGGTCATCATTACCTCGTTTAGGAGGTAGCTCACAAGGGATGTCGTCAATAAAAACATCATGAAACCCCTTGAGAAAATTGGATAACTCTAATTCCTTTTGGTTTCTTTTATTTTCTTTTGCTAAAGCATTAGGTTCATTTTGAGAATCTTTAACAAAAGTCATGTACACGGAAATAGAGCTCTTTATTGACTTGTTGAAAGCTAGTGTATGCACAATGGGGATAATGTTACCCATTTCCTTAGCATCTATGTACATATCTTTTTCCCTGAACTTAAAGGAGATTCTCCTTTCAGGGAATTTAACATTCGCAGCAAGGCGATCAAACCATGGTGCCCCTAGGATTACATCCTCACGCTTGAGAGGAGAGATAAAGAAGTCCTCTTTGTCCACATAGATTTGGAGATGAAGACTTAATTTCCCGATTAAGGGAGTGACTGAAGCTTCTTGCCCCTTGAAAGCACTGTCTGCGGGTAGAACATCTCCCATCTCATAGGGTTGTATGCCTAGCTTGGTGGCCAAGTCTATAGATATAAAATTGTGAGTAGAACGAGGGTCAAAGAGAATAAAAGCATCATGTTCTCTTACCTTTCCCCAAGCATGGGATAGAGGAGATCTTGTGTGGTGAGTTTGGTGAGTCTCCTCCTCTTGTATTTCAACCAAGTTAGCTCTAGGAGGATCTTGGCGGTTGCTCTTTTGGGGACAAGCACGGTACACATGCCCTTGTTCACCGCACTTGAAACACCGGTTATCCTTGCGATAATGCTCAAGATCTTCAGGAGAGAGTTTGTTACTGATCATTTAATATGGGATAATAAACGGGAACAAGGGTTAGAATATAGACATGTGCTTATGTATCTATCTCAATATGTGGCCAATGGTAAAGGGGCCCAAATGAGAGATGGTCTGTCAGCGATCAAGGTTAACTAATGAAGCTTAAAAGACCTTAGGGTTAGCTTCATTAAAGACCTCCAATGGTTAGTGTTAAAAGTCCTTTGACCTTAACCAAACTAGGGCTGAGCTTGAGGTGGGAACCCCACCTAAACTTAAGCAAGCTAGGGTTGTGCTTGAGGTGGGAACTGGACCTAAAATTAAGCAAGCTAGGGTTGTGCTTGAGGTGGGAACTCCACCTAAGGTGCTTGTCATGATTGATGACTAAGGTACTTGAGGTACTTGTCACATTTAATGAGGAAGTTGCTTGAGAAGCTTCCTATGCATGGGGGGTAAGATGCTTGAGTAAAAAAGAGAACCTACACACTTAATGAGGAATTTGCTTAAGAAACTTCCTGTGCATCAAAATCTCAAAGTTAGGGGAATTCTAAGAGAGCACATGGGACACATGTCAGACTCTTACTAAGATTAACCACATGGTGTGCTTGAATGCTATTGGTTGGGCTAAAAAGGGGTCCAATGAGCTTCTACTTCCATCTAACAAACATCTAGATATTTTCAAGCTCTCTCTGTCTCTAAGGGGTAAGGAGGACACTTTTCAAAACACTATCCATGTACTTGACTGCATTGTGCATGTGATTGGCTAGGGGAAGAGGGGTCCAATGAGATTGCAACATGCAAAAAGGTTACCACTCGCCCAAAGCAAGGAGGGGGGGTGCTAGGGGGATATAATCCACACAGACACTCATTGGCAAGGCCATTATCACTTGGTGAAAGTTGAGGAACACCACCTCCTTCTCCAAGCTTGTGAGAGTGAAAGCCTACACCAACACTCTTGGCTATGGAATGCAAATCCAGCCAAGAGTCATGCTTCAATGCTTAAGCTTGCCATCTTCTCCATCTTCATTACTATGCTATTATGTATGCTAGCAAGAAGAGTAATGATAAGTGAGGAACTACTTCTTTATCCTATGGAATGTTTCTTTTTCCTCTTCTCTATCCTCATTCCCTACTAGCTCTCTCCACCTTCGAAGGTGTTTGAGGCCTTGGGGCTGAGGCTTGGGATAGTTAATGCTTTCTTCAAGTTTATGTTATGCTTGTGATGCATGAAGCTTTCCATCTTCATTGCATCACCTAGGTTACAAGGAACATAAAGATTGTATTGTACCAAGTATCTCTTGATGGGAGAAACTATAATACAAATGCCTGTTGGAAGGGGGACAGGCTCCATATGAATCCGATCCTCAACTATTGTCATGTTCTCTAAACTCTCTCTCTCTCTCTCTCTTGCAAAAGTATTGTTCATGCCAAGTTAACTAAGTACCATGTTTATGTTGCTACCATCAATTAAGTTCAATCGCTATGATCACAAAGAATCTCTCAAAAGTGATTCACCTAATTTCCTAATTCTGCTACTCTCAAAGTTCATAGGCAATTGCCAATACACCATACCCATGAGCATCTTTGGACGAGCCTTTCTCCTGTGGAATCCCGTTGGATGAATTCATGCCGGCGCTTTGGACGGTCATACATGTACACTTACAAAGCGTCAAATTGGTATACTAATAGCATAGCAAAAATTAAGGAATCAATCGTTGCATACGCATAAAGAAGCCGTGCTTCAGAATGACAGCTCAAGAATGAAAGAAAAATCTGCTATGTTGAAACACCTAGGTTTTTTTTCCCGTAACAAGTCGTGCTTGTGATTGATGGCGATAACAACCCCGTCTGTAGAAGCCGTGCTTGTGCCATGATGCAACATGCTATGGAGGAAAGTAACAAACAAAAAGAAAGTTTATTGCCTACCCCAGAAGTACGCTGGAGCAACTTGCCGTGTTGGCAACATGGCCTTTGCTGAGGCGTGTCCATTCCATGCAACTTCATGCGATAGAGGCCGTTCATCACCCTTGACAACACATGTTCTTGACGAGGTTGTAATTCCATAGGCTTTCATGCCCTTGCATGCTCACCACCTTTGGTGGTATTTGCATTTCAAATTTTTGGCAATCTTGGAAAATTTTGTCAACGTAGTTTCGTGGCGTGGAAGGCGTCTATCGAAAGCCAAGGTAAAGAGAGGGCCACATCCAAAGCCAAGGAAAGTACCTTGGCTGCCCATGGTGGGAGGATCCCCCTAATATGGCCCCTTGGGCACATTAGGGAGGCGAAAAATTAAAAAAAATGTGAAGTCAATTCCCTGTAGCGATGGTGGCAGAGAACAGAGCGTGAGAGAGAAAACATGACTTGAAGACCGCCACAAGGCTCCATTGCCCCTGCGTCCCTCATGAAAAGGAAACCTCATGTGAGTGCGAATCCATAGAGTCTAGCCATGTAGAATTTGGAGCAGGTCATGTCGGCTTTAACTTCCTTCACAAAACCTTGCACCCACGTTGCGGGTTGTGTCAGCTTGGACTTCCTTGGCTCTGCAGGGATCGCTTTCCACAGCCATGCACCCTTGCCTCTTCCATGGCCTTCCTCCAAACGCGAGTCATGCTTCACCATGTGAATATTTACGAACACACACACACACACACACACACACAGACCTTCATGCATGACCATGCGAGACCTCATTATCCACTCTTCCATAGCTACCTTCTTCCTTCTCTCCACCTTGCTCTGATACCAATGTTAGACCACGAGGAGTCTCTAAATATAACGCCCCTTTACTGCATGTCTGTCCTGGCCCTTGGCCTGACACTTTTCCCCATCATATTCTTTGGCAGTTGTAAGTCTCATGTATGCCATGGTTACTACGTGAACAAACATTGCATTTGTAGTGGGAGTGGTCAACATGCATATGGCACCTTTTGCATCTTTTCCTTTCAACATCTAATTTGGACAATCATTCTTGCTAAGTTTTACTTATGCAGCCATTGGGGTATGCAATGCTTTCCCCCTTTCATGTTAAAATGTTGCAAGACCTTGTGATGAATATACTCTTCCTATGATAGTTCAAGTATTCCACGATGCTTACAATCTCTCTTGATATGCATACCAAGAAAATGATGTGCATTGCCCAAATCTTTCATGGAAAAATGCTTGCTTAAGGCATCCTTGAGAAGTAAAATCTCATCTTTGGACTTCTTGGATATAATCATATCATGCACATACAACATTAGAATGATGAGGGAACCATTGTTCAACCTCGTTGTGTACAATCAATGATTCTCTTGGCTTCAAACATAACCTTGGAATTGAATGTACTTATCAAACTTAATGTACCACTTCTTTGAGCCTTACTTTAGTCCATACAAAGATTTCTTGAGTCTACACACCAGTTCTACCCTTGTTGGCTTCTCAAGCTTTATCTCAAAACCTTCTTGCTACTTCATGTAGACATCTTCTTTAAGTTCCTCGTGAAGAAATGTTTTCTTCACATCCATTTTGACCGATTCCATGTCTTTTATGACTATTAAACCAAGCACAAGATGCATTGTAGTCATCTTGACCACTGGGAAAAAGAATTCATCAAAATATTTTGTTTTTGTTTTTTTTGCTTGAATCCTTAAGAAACCAATCTAGCCTTATACTTAGGATCGGGATCTTCTACAATGTACTTCTTCTTGTATACCCATTTGCAAGTCAATGCTTGTTTATCCTCTGGTAGCTTCATCAATTCCCAAGTCTCATTGGCTAAGATTGAGTTATACTCAGATTGCGTAGCCTTCTCCCACTTCACGCTATCTTCCATTTGAATAGCTTATGTATAACAAGTGGGCTCAGCGCAGTCACAGTGACTTATAGATAGTCCAGTTCTAGCTCAAAATGTTCAGGTGCATGAGATACACGAGTAGATCTTCTAAGTGCCTAAGTGCTAGATTATGCTCTCTCTGGAGAAACAATTGTTTGTGTACTAATAATGAAAGGTGCATCATGTTATCAGCAAGCTAACTCGGATACCATTTTTGGAGCTCTTATTGTAAAATCACTTATTATTTTTTATAAATCGAGAATATTGTAACTCCTATTTTTTGGGTAAACCTTGTAATTGATGAGCCGAGGCTACAAGCTTCCAGATTGTATCAACATTTCATTACCTATCTTTAGTTAGAGCTCCCAATTTATTATTTTTGACCACCAAAAACCTTGGCTAAGGTATAAAAGCCAATTTTTGTAAGTTACTAGAAAGTTTTGGATAATGAAATACACAGCGTGAGCTAACAACGCTCACTTCTCTCCTTCTCGCGCTTCCTAATTCCTCCCCGGTTGTCACACTGCAATCGCGTCTATTGCATTGCAACCGTAGGTAAGAGCTCTATGCATTGACGTAAGCATTTCATAGTATTTTGTAGCTTTTGGCGTCACCTACCCGCGGCCTAATTTCATCATAAGTAGAAATTTACACTTCAAAATAAAAAACTAAGCATAGGCAGGGTATTGGGACATGATTTCTAAGCATTTAGGTGCATTCTAGGTCGAAAACAACTAGGTCAAAAATCCACTGCTGCTAATAATCACGATTTTACACTTCACGTAAAGTGGGATTTGAGACCATAAGCATGTGTGATTAGGTCTTATAAACATGTCTTAGAAGTTTCATTATGTTTGGATGTCATTTGATGCTTTAACGGATGTGATTTGTTTGCCGATGAGCGATTGGCTTTTGGTGATTTCAATCACTTGAGTGTACCTTGAGTTAGATGAGAGTTGTTTGTTGTTTTCCAAGATATTAACAAAATCTTGTAGCCTCTATGCACTAGTCGAGTCAGCTTCATCCCATGGATTGACAATTTAATCGTGGTTCTCGATAAATCTGCAATAATATAGGAGTGAAGTTAGACACCCGTTCCACATTTGGTGCTGCTGTCGAGGATCGAAGATACCTAAACTAGGAAAAAACATCTGCATCTTGTAAAGTTATCCTTTAACTTGCTATAGGATCTCCTAAAGTCAAAACTTTCTTTTAGAAACCGCATAGCCTAAGATTGTCGTCTTTTGTTGTGTAGAGGTAGCTTGGAAGTTAATGTACGTGTTGAGTGCTTTTAGGGTTGTAGAATTGTAGAAGTAGATTAGGATTTTGAGATGGGACAAGTCTTAAGATCAATGTTCAAGAAACCATAAAAAACAAGAAAACAAGTGTTTGTGGACACTTTTCACAAATTCATTGCATGAGAACCTAGGAGTAGGGTAAGTAGGGTCCGAGGTGGATTTCAGACCATTGCTCTCTCCGAAAGAATCATTGTGAGTTGTTATTTGAAGTGGTAGAATTTTAGGTCTACGGCTAGAAATAACACGAAAAGACTTCAAACCACTCAATCCGACTGGAGAGTATGCTTAAAAGTTGTATGAACCAGAGGTAAGCTCAAGGACACTTTGAGGTAAAAATTTCAAGAGTTTGCAAAAACTCAAATTATTTACTTTTTCTTGACATTTTATGCCAAATTAAGTTTTGACTTGATTCCTAGGCTTAAAATAACTTATAAAAAGACTATCCATGAAAAAAGTGCAAAAAATTATTCATTTTAATCTTGAAGTAAATAATTGCAATTATTTATTTTCAGCTCAAATTTGACGAAGGTTGATACCAATGACTCATTGCATGTGTACATACAACTTTTGTAAAGGCACATTGGATTTGGATCACCAAACTGGCAAAAAACAGGGTCAAACTAAAGTTCGTACCGACTTTCGAGAACTTGAGTGTAAATTGGGGAAAAAGTAGTCCAAACTTGATGAAATGTGATTCATAGGCTTATATTGATGTGATAGGCATGTGTACATGCTCAATTGACTAAAAAGATGCAAAACATTGTCAGTTGTAAATAATCGCGATTATTTACATCTATCCCATTTGTCAACTTTTTTGAACAAGTTAGCATACCAATAGTTTTACCATGTTGTAAATAAGCCCACAAACCAGATTTTGTAAGATTTGGATCACTGGATTGAAAATTGTGACCAAATTTGCGAAGTCAGTCCGCGGACAGAAAACTGATGACCATTTGACCAAAAATTGTCCAAACTTGATGAAACTTGGCTAGAGACCTTAAGTTGAAGTGCTTAATAGATCTGTGTCAAGATTGGAACAAAATCTTGCAAAAAATTAGCTAGAGTAAATAATTGTGATTATTTACATATGCTTCAAAAATTGACAATCTTGCATATTTGAGCATATGACAAGGTCAAGCATATCAAGTAGACAACACAAATCAATTTTGGTGAAATTTGGATCACAAAAGTGAGATTTAAGCCAGATTCTTGAAATGAAAGTCTGCAGACACAAGACAGTTGATCTACTTGAACAAATTTTGTCCAAACTTGTTGAAACTCGTCCAAGGACCTCAACTGGTTGTATACTTGGCAAACCAAGCCAAAAAGTGCAAAAAACTGACAAAAAGTAAATAGTTGTAATTATTTACAACTGCTACAGAGAGATATCATTTTTGACTTTTGAACTTGTATAGTGTTAGACCAGCATAATACAAAGCCATCGAACAATTTTGGGTTCAATCGGATCCAAATTGGTACATGTTCACTCAGTTTCCAGGTTGCAGATTAATCTTTTGATTTTTACCAAAGTCGAGTCTAAAAGTC
This sequence comes from Adiantum capillus-veneris, assembly GCF_014529385.1. Classification (NCBI taxonomy): domain Eukaryota; kingdom Viridiplantae; phylum Streptophyta; class Polypodiopsida; order Polypodiales; family Pteridaceae; genus Adiantum; species Adiantum capillus-veneris. The sequence goes on from NC_140939.1 coordinate 36,134,233, forward strand.
TCAATTGTTGACTCAATTAGCTCGATTTGAAGTGATACATATAGACCAATCACAATAGTTCGCAAAAAATTATACTGTCTTTGTGAAAGAATATCTAACTTGATCAAAATTGATACAAGAATCAGGTTGCAGACAAGGAATCAGTAGCTTGACAGAAGTTGCAATCCAGCCAAGTGGAAGAAATTGACAACAAGTCAATCCAAAGGTAAGTACTCTATCCAGGGATTCACAAATCTTTATGAACCTTAGATCTGGTCGTGTACTAGGAAATCAGGGCATATTTGGAGAAACCTCTAGTAGAGTATCCACCAAAAAAAGCGTGAATCAAGGCAATTCTTTGCGCACTATCCTTGAAGAAGTCTCATACATTCTCAGATTCAACATCTGAAATGTCTTTTTATTAGACTCGTTCGGAAATCGGAACGACAATGTGCTATAAGCATATACTCTCTTTTTATAAGACTACTTGCCATGGAGCTCAGGTTTACTTGGATCCTAACGAAGAGTATGCTATTCACATTGATGACCATGGTATTGAGTTTGAAGAAGAAATCAGGACAAACAAACAAGGAAAAATGTACATAGATAGAAACAGAACTCAGTATTTGCAAGTTAAACCTGAGATCCTAACGAAGAGTATGCTATTCACATTGATGACCATGGTATTGAGTTTGAAGAAGAAATCAGGGAAAACAAACAAGGAAAAATGTACATAGATAGAAACATAACTCAGTATTTACAAGTCGAAAACCTTGACATGTTAGACAAATGGGGGTTAGAAGTAAATACCATAATCCAAATATGACCACCAATGAAGGACCACCAACTTTAGAATTTGAGGGATACGATCAAATTGATTTGAATCTTTTGAAACGACTTAGTATGGATAATCCTAGGATCAGAGTCTACTCTTGGGAGGATAGAAATGTGAAAGATCTTCTGTGGACTTTGCATGCCAAATCAGAACAACTAATACCCATGAAGATCATCTATATCTTCAAGATCAAGGATAAGGGATCAACAGATCTACCAACCTACATGTTTAGGGATTGTTATAACAACAACTTTGTTATGATGACTCCTGAGGAGGTAGAACAAACCAAATCCCAAAGGAAAACAAACAAAAAGACTATCCTTCTTCAGACATGGAAGCAGCTAAGATTGAAGCTTATCAAAATTTAATAAGAATCACGCAAGAGATGCTGGAAAAACAAAAACCCAAGCTCAAAAGTATGGCAAAACCTGAGGAGCTTGTGATAAGAGACAATCAAGAAAAATCCAAAGTGGTGGTAGAACCCACCTGGAAACAAAAGAGCCAGAACTTATAGTGCCAGACAACGAAGATGCCTTCGATGGAATTTCGTTCATAGAGGAAGACTGGCCAGGACACTTATGGGAGCCTAACTCTAAAGTCAGCTCATATAGAGGAAGTTTGGTTAGACAACCTACCTCCTGAGATGGACATGGATGTATGATCCTTCTATGGGAAATTCGGATATTTATCTTCAGAGATGTCTAAACCATTGACCTTGAAAACATTACCCTCTTACTTGGGAGATAACGAAGATGAATCCATAGCGTGTAAAACCACTCAAGTAAAAAGAGCGGAACAGACCCTAGAAGTAGACAACATCCATTTTAATCATGTCTACACCCATCCAATGTACTCTTACTTGGGAGAATTGTTGAAACAGACATATTTATGAAATGATCTACAAAAAACCCTAGAGAAGGTGGGGATAACGGGTCTAATCTCAAAAAAATTGGGAAAATTGAAACATGAAATGGAGAACAAAGAGATTCGATCTGTTCCAATGAACAAAGTCGGAGAATATTACAAAGGGGAAGAAGGAAACACCACCCTTCCAGTGAAATATAATGACATTGAACCCATGGCAATACTGGATATTGGGGCATGCATAGCCATAGCCACGAAAGCAATATGGGAATCCTGGGGACAGCCAGCCATTAGACAAACTTGAATGAAATTGCAATTGGTTGATGGACACATTGAAAGACCCTTAGGACTTCTTGAAAAAGTGATAGTTAATTCCTGTGGGATTGAATATCAACACACTTTTGCCATAGTAGACTTTGGGAAGAAACTCTATTACAAAATCATATTGGGAAGACCTTTCATGCGACAAGTACAACTCATCCAAGATTGGGGAAACAATTATCTGTACTTGAAGAAATTAGGATCTATAACAAGCGTTAATCTAAAATATCACACGTGTAGAGATGTCATGAAAACGCCCATACAAGAGTTTGATTCAGTTCTTCGATTGAAACTAAGCTTCCACTGTGGTTGAACAAAGACACTCCTATTTGGATGTGCGAAGCTTCAGAAAACAGGATTTAAAAACGAGAAGAATGTATTTTAGAAAGGGATTGCACCGATGAAGCCTATGTACCTGAAACCTTTTGAGAGCATTTGTTTAGGCCATTTGAGTGGACTCAAATTTTAGCGACATTGGATGTATGTGTGAATACGTCTATGCCTACTCAATTTTGCAATGAAGACGGCTATGACATAATTCCCATCCAAATGTTTTAACCCTCTACATTGAAGATGAAATTGAGGAACCCAAGGACTTGAGGAAAGCTCAAAAAGTGTTTTCAGACCTCTACTATGATGCAACAGATGAGCTAGAAGAACACTGAGCTACTTCAGAAGATTTGGGGTCAGAAAAAGAACATGTGAGAGCTAAGCTACTCATGAAAGGAGGGGAGGAAATTTTTTTTGACTTTCCTAACCAGAAATCAAAAAGACAGAAATGGTATAGACGAAAAGGGACACCAAAAAAGTGAAAGCTAGACCTATGCCATCAGTCTCCAGTAGAACACAAGTCTTGATGTAGATAGATATCTGCACATGATTGTGTTAAGGACAAAATCACTGGTAGATATCCTTCAAACAAAAATCCAGAAGTGTCAAAAACATCAAGAAAAACAAAAAAGGATACTCAAGCAAAGCCAAAAAAACAGGACAAGGAGTCAACCATGACACGAGTTGAGCGGAAAAAGAAGTATCAAGAGTTGAAAAAAGCTCTAAAGGAGATTTATACAACCAAAATGGAAACCACAGAAGAGGATGGTAAAGATTTAATGAGTGTTCCATCCCAATACAAGAAATATAATCTCCAAGATCAAAAAATCATTGTCTTAGTAGAGAACTACGAAAACAGAACAAGTCCTACGAAGGGCTTGAAAATGTGAAAAAGATAGATTTGGTTGAACCAAGAGAAGAGTCTAGGCCTGCCTACATTGAAAATGACCTAACCAAAGAAGAAGAAGAGCTTTTGCTAAGCTTGCTGAAAGAATACCAAGATATCTTTGCTTGGTCTTACAAGGATCTTAAGGGTGTTGATTCAGAAATCTGTCAACATACTATATCCATGAGAGATGATGCAAAATGAAGTAGACAAAGACCATACACATACAATGAAGCATTTATTAGAAGGATCAAAGAAGAGATTGAAAAACTAAAGGAAGATGAATTCATCTATCAAATTGAACACACAGATTGGGTATCTCCAATTGTGGTAGTACCCAAGAAGAATGGAAAATTACGAGTGTGTGTCAACCTCAAGAAAGTGAATGCAGCTACCATTAGAGACAACTTTTCTCTTCCAATCACTGAGCATGTTTTAGAACAAGTTGTAGGAAAAGAAGCTTACAGCTTCTTAAATGGCTTTTTGGGATACAATCAACTTTTGGTTGATCCAAAAGATTAGCATAAAACTGCTTTTGCAACGGAATGGGATATTTTTGCCTATTGGGTTATGCCTTTTGGGTTAACTAATGCTCTTTCCACCTTCCAAAGATTGATGAGGAATTCTTTCAAAGAATATATTAGGAAATTCTTAGAAGTATATATGGATGATCTATGTGTACATTCATCAATCCAAGCTGATCACTTTGAACACCTCAAAAAGGTATTTGAAAAATGTAGAATTTATAGGATTTTCTTAAATCCTGAAAAGTGCACATTCATGGGTAGACAAGGAGAAATTCTTGGACATACAGGGTCTAAAAATGGCATAGCTACTGACATGGATAAAATTCATGTTATTGTTGATTTGCCTAGACCAACAACAGTCAAGGGGGTTCAAGCCTAACATTGTGGATATTACAAACGATTCATTTACATGTACGCTATAATTGCAAAACCCATGTATAGCTTGATTACACACTTGGAATGGACTAAGACGTGTGAAGAATCCTTCATGAAGCTTAAGCAAGCTCTCACTTCAGCTCCAATATTGAAAGCACCAGATTGGAATAAGATATTCCACATACATGTAGATGCTTTCAATTTTCCATTGGGTGTATACTAGCTCAACCAGGAGACACGAAAATCGATTTTCCTATTTCTTATGTTAGCTGACAGTTAAATATGGCAGAAAAGAATTACACCACCACCGAAAGGGAAGGATTAGGAATGATCTATTCCATAAAAAAGTATAGACATTACCTATTAGAAAACAAATTTGTGTTCTTTGTGGACCACCAAGCCTTATTCTACTCGGTCAACAAGCCATGCAACACAGGAAGAATAGTGAGATGGTTCATCATTCTTCTGGAATTTGATTTCACTATGGTTGTAAAAAAGGGCACTACTCATCAAAGAGCATATCATTTGTCAAGGAATGTTTCAGGAGAATCACCTAAAGGAGTAGATAATGATCTACCAAATGCCTATTTGTTCTCCTTGGAAATGATACCTCGATGGTCGGAAAATATGGTATCATTGATGAACATAGCTCAAGTGCATTCACAAATATCACTTCCTATTACAATCCAATTAACTGAGCAATCGGCTATGTATCAATTACTAGCTGGTAGGCTATACAAAGAAACCGAGATGGATATTGCTCTTATGCATTAATCTTGAAGAGAAAACCCAATACCTAAGTCAAGCACATATTACCATAGTAGGACTTCACTTTGCGGAAGGCCAAACTATGCAAAGGATTTTGAGACTTGGAGTAATTTGGCCAACTATGAGGAGTGATGTTCGCTCTTTCGTAAAGGATTGTCCCCAATGTCAAAAACAAACACCCATACCTCATGTAACATTGTTCCAAATGTCACTTGTTTCTAAGTGGAGTAACTATCTCATTACTTACTTATCAAGCCGAACATTTCCTGAGAATATGAGTTTGAAACTGAAGCAAGAGACTATGCTCTTATTGGAAACCAATTGTATCAGAGAGGTAAGGATTGACATTTGCATCTTTGTGCAAATGTAGACAATAATATTTTGATTATAGAACAAGCACATGCTGGATTAGCTGGCGGTCACTTTTCTAGTGATACCACCGCAAGAGCAATCTTAATGGCAGGCATATGGTGGTGAGCACTTTTTGCAGATGCCAAAGAATATGTTCAAACGTGTGATGCTTGTCAACAATGAAAAATTCCAATATGAGTGGATAGCATGTCCTTAAGACCAATGATGGGAGCTAGATCTTTTGCAAAATGGGGTATAGACTTTGTTGGGACAATATAGCCACCTACTTATAGAACCCAAGCTCAATATATCATTGTATGGACTATTTTTTTAAGTGGGCCGAGGCTAAAGCAACTCAAAAGAATGATGCCAGAACCACTGCCACATTCTTATATGAGTATATATGTATTCACAATATATGGATTGCCAATAGAAATTTCTAGTGATAGGGGAGCTCATTTTCTTAACGAGGTAATCAAGTATCTGCTTAATGAATTTATGGTCATCCATAACAAATCAACTCCCTATCACCCACAAGCAAACAGACAAGCTGAGCATACGAATAAAATTCTTAGCTCGGCATTGACTAAAGTGGTTAGTTCAAGAAGGATAGACTGGGAAATGAATCTCCATGCTGCTCTATGATCTTATCGAGTTTCATTCAAAACAACTTTAAATGCTACACCCTTTAGCCTTATTCATGGTCTTGATGCCATATTGTCAATAGAATTTCTATAGCCGATACTAAGGGTAGCAAAGGATCTTGAGTGGACTGGACATGAATTGTCAGAAAGACTTGAAGATTTAGAAAAGCTAGATGAGCAACGGCTAATAATTGTAGCTCACATCTATGCACAAAAGCGGAAAAAAAAAATAGTTTTTTGATTCCCATCCTTCTAGGCCATCCTAGATTTTGATGACCATTCTCAGTCATGTTTGGCCTCGTGTTGTTGTTGAAGATTGATCGGCATTGTTTTCTCACCTCTGACATCATAGCCTTGTGCATATGACTTTTGAGACGTACCTCATGAAGTTTTGTCATTTTCCTGTACCTACTTCTCTTTGTACCGTTGGACATCTCTTCAGTCTTTTCTTCATCAAGATTATGGTTGTTGTTGTTGTTTTCTCTTTTCTTTTCTTGAAAATCCAAAAACAACTAAATAAAACAAAAATCAGCTCAACCAAAAAAGCAAAATCATTCTAATAAAATACTAAACGCTATGTACACTCTTGTAATGCTATTATGAGGCCATATACTTTAAATTTTGTGACAAAATGTCACAACCAAACACAAAAATTCAATACAACTCACAAAACATTACCCTCTAATATTCATTTATTAGGTCAAAATTTAGAATGCCTCCCCCCCTCCTATTTGGACTCCTCCTTCACAATAGGATATCGTCAAGGGTATGTGTTATGCTTGGGCAATAAAAAATTGTGCCTATGACGGCCTTGTAATGTAGCCCTATTATGCATACACAGTCAATGCATGGAAAAGATTTATGATGTGAAAGATATGAGTTTAAGCAAATTGCTATTTGCATTTACTAGCGAAGCTTCCTATTCAAAGCAATGTGATTCTTATTGAAGCTCCTGTGTCATTTGCTTGATGGAAGGTTGTACAGCTTTCCAAAGGCTTACTTATCTGTTCGATGTTTATTTAGAATCCATCTTAGCCTTGTGGTTGGTTTTCATTAGGGCCAATTTGGATGAAATAAGGGCTGTTTAGGGTTTCTCTATTCTTGATCTAAGGGTCAAGGAGGAGCACATTTTCAAAAGTATGGCACTTTTGTACACATGTCAAGATCTCCTTCACTTGATTTTGGAATATTTTGCACTATTTTAGCCATATATTTTGCATATAAACTCCAATTTTAGTGCTCAAATGGTCCATGGGTGGCGCTTAATGAGCTCTATCCAATGAGTACCCATGTTGAATAGTTTTGGTAAGATCTTCATGGTCTTTTTTAGGTTTCTCCTTTTCAGATCCTTACATAGCCCTTTTTTCATCCAAATTGGCCCTAAGGTTGTATTTGGCATTGTTCCTTAGAGTGGGTTCTCTTCTAACCCTAAGCCCTAAACCCTAAAAAAGGGGGACTTAGTTCTAGTCTATTCCCTTAAGCAACACATTCCCAAGTTTTAAAAAAAGGAAAATGGACCGTTTATCATTGAAGATGTATCTCCAAGTGGAGAAGTTAAGTACCCTAGATGGTGAATCAATGGCTAATTGGATTAGTGGATTTCGTCTAAAGAAGTACAATTTGCCACTAACTAATGAATTGCTAGGAAGAATACATGCAACCAAGAAAGAAAGATAAAACGACAATAGGTTATTGATGAATCCCAAGAGGAAGCTCGGCTTCGGGTACTCAAAAGGAAAGATTCTCTCAAGAATCAACAAATATCTATTCCCATCAACACTCTGGAAATAGATGAACGACAATGGGAATTGCAGAAAGATGCAGTGTCAACAAATGATGAATGGTTAGATGCAATGGACCTTCGCATCAAAGCACAACTCAGCAACCATAGCACAAATGCATTGGTCGATATAGGAGTTAGAGTAAACGTAGTGAGTTATTCCATGTACAAGAAAAAGCAACAAGTCAGTCTTTGACAGCATGATTAGCGACTATCAAAGGATGCAACAGGAAACCAACACCAACATTGGGAGTAGTCAACTTGAATGTGATAGTACATGGATGTTCATGTCCTTATCATTTTGTATGCTTACCAGATGAGCACATGAATGAGACAATGATTCTTGGAATCTCATGGATGTGGACGTACAAGGCAATACCAGATTGGGATACGAATCAGCTCAAGCTATCACCTAAAGGCGGGAAACTCATTGTTCCAATTGCACCAAGCAAGGAGGAATGGAAAGGCAATTACCAGCAAAGAAAAACACAAAGTAATCAATCTTCTCCATCCTATAGACAAGAAAATGCTACAAGTAGCATGCAAGGAGTCAAACAAATTTGGGTACCGAAAGCACAATTTAAGGACAAGCCGATTCAAATCTGGGCGCCCAAGACATCATCGACAATACCAAAGACGGTTACAAAGATCAAAACACAGAGACGAGCATCTCTGAGCAAGGAACCTAACACAAAATGGATTTGGAAGAAAAAGGAGCACTTATCTTCTTCGCAAACTAGAAAACCAATAAAGCAATGTAGAGTTAAGTCTCAAAAACCTCAACCACACCATTCTGACCAAGACAAACCAAGATATCAATGGCGGGTAAAACCTTGACAACAATCATTCTTGATACCAAAATCTTAGGATATCTGTGTGCTAAAGCATCCTGATGGCACAATCAAGAAAAGAGCACACAAGCTACAAGATTTTCTCTTTGGAAGACAACATCAGAAAGCCTCGACATCAGAAACCCTTGAGTTAATTACTCAAGATCGACCCAACTCCTACACAACAAATTGGTTTGAACTGCATTGATCTTCAAAGCACGGTGGATCCAACCAAGGCTATGCATAGACACGATTCTTCAACCTATACACACAGTCATCCTGGAGTACGCCATCTAGGAGGAGTGGAAGAGTACTAAGTAATTAAGGGCAATGTTTAAAGAGGGAGGAAAAATTTTGATGTTAATGTATGATTTTTTGCAAAATTACCTAATAATGCTCTTATAATTCATCAACAAGGAAAATTTAACTGATGATATCTCCTGGATGAGTGTTAATAGTGTATATACTACCAAAAAATAGTCCTTTTTGGTTATTAATTTTCAGCATTTTTCTTGATACTGAGACTTCAAAATGGAGAAATCCAACAAAAAACAATAAAGCTGTGTTACTCAATGGATTTTCTTCATTATTGGATTTTCACTTTACTTTTTTAGCGCATTTTGTTATTTTGTTTGATTATTCTAATAAATAGGTCAAAAATTAATAATAAATAGCAAAGGAGCTCAGATGGAGAAATTGAAGACACGATGGTGATCAGAAAGACAAGTCACACAAGCACAAAAAATTTCAATCAAATCGGAAGATGGAAGCGGGAAGCCTAAATTAGGCGGTAGGACCTACTTTTGCAAAATTCTTACAAAATGAGCTACAGAAATCCAATTGGAGAAATTTTTGAGTCTAACATATATTTCACGGTCTAGTAGGACTAACAGGGGAATCTAGGGAAAAATGGTTTGGGAAGTTCGGGTATAAATACTCAAGGTAGGCTAAAATCGCCTCATTTCCACTTGTTGCCTTTGGAGAGAGAGCTTTCGACCCTCTTCGCACGTATTTTCCGGAGTCCACAGTCACCTGTTTTCAACGCCGTCTCACACGAGACATGAAGGGTAAGTTCTATACTTATCAATGATCCATTTTTTATGGTTGGTAGCTAGTCTAAACCCCTGGAAAAAACCCTAGAATCCGAGCAATGCACGAAAACCTACGACCAAAAATCAACTGTAGCAGCCTGTCAGCTCAACCAAATCCAATGAGATTTGTACGGTAGCATATCCCAACATAATAGAATACTTCTATAGCAACAGTTGACCATTCGACAGGGGTCGAGGGAGTCCCAAGTAGAAAAGCTAGGTTTTTGGTAGATGCCAGAATTTGGTTCTGACTCCACAGGCAGCTTGCATATGAGGTCTATACACAATGTATATGATTGATTTCATAAAATTGATCAAGCCAAGCCCTGGAAAAGCATACAACGACTCGGAGGCTACAAAGCATCAAATTTGACATAGAGGTCAAATTGACTCCAAATGGGCCAAAATTAGATGAGTTGCTTCACGACTATGTTGCGGACAAGTCCATAGCCTCAAAAGTGACTAACCAAATCTACAGGCCATGTAGTTACAAAAATGAGAGATTTCAGAGTCGACAAAACACAAAGTGATGCCGGCAAGACCAAAATTTACCAAATTCAATTAATTAGGACTTGTTCTAGGTGTATAGAATGTGTTTAGGTCAAAATTTTCAAGTTTTGCAAGAAAATGTTGACTACTGTAAATAATCACGATTATTTAGTTTTGCACTATTTTGGCTTGAAAATTGTATCATCACCTCACCTATCACTTTTACACACCTATTATATGCCAAATTTCAAGTATGAGCCAAAATGATCAAATATAACTTGAAAAATCACCAAAAAACGCAAAGAAGCTCTTGCAAACCAATTTCTGAGTTATAAGCCACATTTTTTGATCTAAATCACCTCATATCACATACACAGGGTCTATATGATGCCTATAACCAAATTGCACCAGAAAATGTTCATTTTGATGAAAACGTTAATAATCGCGATTATTTACTTTTTTGCCTAGATGGGAGAAATTTGCAACTTTGCTATCATAGATCCAAAGTACATGATTTCCTAAACCCACAAGCCAAGTTTGAACAAATTTGGAGCTCAAAATCTCAAAATCTCTTTACATCTACTGTTTCAAAGACATAAAGCCTAAATCTGGCACCATTTTCACCCTGTGCACCCAAATGAGCCCATATATCACTCAGAGTATCTATTTGGTATATACTTCAAGCCTATAATGCCAAATTTGTAAAAAGTTGAAAAAATGACTCAGCTATAAATAATCGTGATTATTTACTTTTATTGCTTTTGTTGCAATTTTTTGTTTGGACTTCATAATTTTACTCTTTACATGTTTTTATGCATCTATGCATGTTCAAAAATTGATTTGAAGCAATTTGGACCAAATTGTCAGCATTTCCAATTGAAGGACATTTCAAAGAAAATCTGCCAAATTTGCTAACTTTGACACTCTATTCACTTAACAAGAGCCATGCAAGCTGCAAAGAAGGCCAAGAAGAATCTCTCGCAAAAGGAGAAGCTGCAAGAGCTACCATCATATCAATTGGACCCAGTTCAGTCAAAACTGCCAAAGCTACCTATCTGTCAAGACAACAGGTGGAGGAGAACAACACCACAGCGTTCACAGGTAGATTTAAAAGCGAAGATGGACATCACATAGAACTGGAACTTCTACCAAAAGAAGTATATGATGTCGCTGCAAAGCCCGAGACCAAAGAATCCAATCGCAGGATGGGACTTAGAGACTTTTATGAACAAGAGCCATGTGGAGTGGACTTCTAAAAAGCTTATGAGCTCTTGTCCACAATCAAAGAAGATGGAACCGCCCAAATCTCTGACCAGCAAGGGAACAAAGTCGAAGTGGTGATTACAAAAGAGATAGTGGCAGAAGCTCTCAAACTGCCAACAGAAGGAATGACAATGAGGGCAAGAGATAGAAAGACGAAAGGAACCTTCACCAAGGAAACCACTGCTGCGACATTTGTCGACCTCATCCAAAAACAGGTGGAAGAGCCTGCAAGAATGTACCACCAACACTTCCACTTCCTCGCCAAGAGACCACTAAGGTATAAGACACCCAATCATGTGGTTGCCACAACATTTACACAAGTTCTCAAATCAACAACCAGGCAACCAATTGACCATGCACAGTACGTGCTGTCCACATTGAAGGGGACAAAGAAAGAAGAAAAAATAACATATCTAGGAGCACCAAAGGCTCTAACTAGAATTGCCTACCATGCTATTGGCATGGCCGACAACTTGCCACCTACCCCAGATTAGAACACTTGGATCTTGTCAGCACAACCTGCCCTTTGAGCCACAAGATCTACCAAGAGAACATACAATTGTGATGAAGAGTCCGCTAAGAGCTCACAAGAATGACATAGTAGTGAAAGCTCCAATAATGAGGAAAAAAGAGCACGAAGGGAAGAGATGAAAAGAAAAGTTGTGGTAGCACATGAGGAGGAGCTGCAACAAAAACAAGCCAGGTTTGAAAGAGAAAAGCACTCCTACAAACACAGCCACCAAGCACAAGGCAAGGATCGGGCAAAGTGGGTACCCATTGAACTGAAAGGACCAAGAACAAAGAATCATGCCCAAAAACAGGCCGAAGATCCCACAAAACTATTGGAAAAAATGTATTAGGAGGCAGAAGCGTTGAAGCTGAAGAATCCCAAGAAGCGGAACGGAAAGCTAAAGAGGTGGAGGAGCAACAAAAGCAAGCAGAGGAAGCAACTGTACAAGGAGAAGCACACAGAGGACACCACAAAGTTTGAACAAACAAGAGATCAAGATTCCCAAGAAACACCTTCTATCTCTACACAGCAAGAAAAGGCTGAGGCATCCACGAAGCCTCATGATGATAAAGCGGAAGAAGACCAGCCACGGCCTCAAGGGAAAGAACAACGAGTCACCACGACGCACCTGAGAGAAACACCAAAGACCGCTGAGACATCTAGGCAGCTAGCAAGAAATGAAGATTGGTAATCAAACGATGAGGTAATCCTGCAAGTCAACGAATTTGCAAATCAAATGCAGGACATGAAGGAAAGACTATGAACAGTAGCATTTAGCCGCAGCACAAAGGCTAAAGAACTAGAGATGGTGATTGACGCTCTCCAAGTAGAGTTAGACAACAGATTAAATGTCATCACCAATCTACAAAATCAAGTGTAGTAATTGAAAGATGAAGTTGAACAACATCAGCTAGCAAGGGATAAATAGCAAAAGGAGATGGAGGAGCTTAGTGACCTACTTATGAAGTTGTGAGATGCTTGCAAAGCCAAAGATGAACAACTGACAGAAGTTACCAAGGAACTTCTAACTACAACCTTGTCAATTTAAAAAATTCAAGTACAGTTAGATGTAGCAAACGCCTCTCTGTAATACTTAGAGCAGAGAATAAATAATCATGCAACTTTCTTGCAACAAATACAAGAAAATCCCGCAACAGCCTCAGTCAAAGGAACAGAGGAAGTCTACAAAGAATTAGAGAAAAAGAACAAAGACCTCGAGCTAGAGCTTAAACAGGAGCAGTCTCAACGTAGAGACTTGGCTTTTATGCGAGTGCAATGCGAAGAAGAGCTGCTAAAAGAAATAGGTGAGCTTAAAAGAGTTAACGAGTTGCTGAGAGATGGATGACCAAAAACTCATGAAGAGGTGGGAACTTCGGATCAGCCACAGATAGATATCCCCTTAGTTTCTTTCACTGAGATGGAGACACAGCCAACAGAAGGGCTAGGTGGTGAGGATGAATTCCAGGTACAAATAACAGAAACTGATACAGCTCCAATGTTCCAGCTATCAAAGGCTGAGGAAGATGCACTGAAAGAATAGATTATACAAGAGGTGAATGAACAGTGGAAAGTAGCGATGGATTGTGAGTTGAGAGTTCTTCACTCTGTCAACATTACAAAAATCACTGCCAATCAAATCAATGTGCAATGGTATCAACAATCCTTGCCATATCCTTTGATAAAGGTGGAGTTGCTCCAAGTTAAAGAGAGGCTTTACAAAGACATGCAAGTAGAAGGAGCAGATCAAGATCACCCAAAGTGGGGGCTCTGTTGGTTGAACAAGAATCCAAGGTATCTGATTTTGTTCACAAGAGCACATGCGGCGCCGCTACAAAAAGATCCTATTTTTTTGTCTTGTACCAAGAATAAGGACCTGGCAAGCACATGAGGAAATAACAAAGAAGCGGCCAACCTAGTTGAACTACCCGAGGTTGCCTGCTCCAGAAAAGAGACCACCGACAAAAGAATACATAGTGAAAATCCTAATGGGTGCCATGTACTTCTTCAAAGTCTACCGGATCTATCATGTGAAATGCTATATAAAATCTGTCAAATGCTGCTCACCTACATCGAAGTATTTCAAGAGCCAGAGCAAGCAAGCACCCCATGGATGTCATTCCTCGAGGGTAATAAAGGTTTATGCTATGATCTCAGTGGCCAACCTTCCGAAGAAGTCCTCTATAGCTTCTACGCCAGATGTATGTTCTTCCCTTCTCACAATATGCTCGTGTTTGATGAAGTGTTCTACAAAGGGTTCTTCACTTGGCGAACGAAGATATTTGGGCGAGTAATCAACACCCTTAATTAGAAATTTGTAGGCTACTCAGTAGTGGAGCTTAAAAACAGAGTCACTATGCAGTTTTTGCAGGTGGCAGATAAAGAGAGAAAAATTAGATACAAAAAGGCACTAAATGTGCTTGAAGACCACCTCGCCAACCGTCAATCCAAATACTATTTTAGCCCATAAAGCTGTGTCAGGGGACGACATAGGCGAGGAGGGGGGGAATGTTAGAAGCAAGCTAACTCTGATACCATTTTTGGAGCTTTCATTGTAACTCCTATGTTTTGGGTAAACCTTGTAATTGATGAGCCAGGGCTATAGGCTTCCATATTGTGTCAACTTGTCATTACCTATCTTTAGTATCTTTAGTTAGAGCTCCCAAATTATCAGTTTTGACCACCAAAAACCTTGGTTAAGGTATAAAAGCCAATTTTCGTAAGTTACTAAAAAGTTTTGGATAATGAAATACACAGCGTGAGCTAACGACGCTCATTTCTCTCCTTCTCGCACTTCCTACTCCCTACCCGGTTGTCACATTGCAGTCGCGTCTATTGCATTGCAACCGCAGGTAAGAGCTCTACACATTAACGTAAGCATTTTAGTAGATTTTGGCGTTGTCGACCCGTGGCCTAATTTCATCATAATTAGGAATTTACACTTCAGAAAAAAAAACTAAGCACAGGCGGGGTATTGGGGCATCATTGCTAAGCATTTAGGTGCATTCTGGGTCGAAAACGCCTAGGTGAAAAATCCACTACTGTTAATAATCATGATTTTGGCACTTGACCTAAAGTGAGATTTGAGACCATAAGCATGTGTGCCTAGGTCTTATAAACATGTCCTAGATGTTTTGTTATGTTTGGATGTCATTTGATGCTGTAACAGATATTTGTTTACCAATGAGCGATTGGCTTTTAGTGATTTCAGTCACTTGAGTGTAGCTTGAGTTAGATGTGAGTTGTTTGTTGTTTTTTGAGATATTGACAACCTCTTGTAGCCTCTATGCACTAGTCTTCATCCCATGGATTGACAATTTAGTTGTGGTTCTCACTAAATCTGCAATAAGATTGGAGTGAGGCTAGACACACGTCCAGCATTCTACGTAACGGGTGGTGCTAGGCAAAATCCTCAAACCTTACTTTGCAATAATCAATCTCATTCATTGGATATCTACTAGCATCTTAGACTCATTGAATATCACTTGTGAGCTCCATATAGCCTTCTAGATTCTGGGTTCTAAATACAATATCCCATCTCTCCGTCTAGGTCATATCCCAAAGAAGGTGAGCGCTCTTATGTGATTTGGGATCCAGCTTTTGTCTAAGCTCTTTTGGCCCATGCGAGAATGTCTCCCACCCAAATACACATAATTGATCGTTTATAGAATGCACGGGGAAAAAACCTCCTAAAGAGGGAAAAAAATGCCCCGGCGTTCCTAGTGTGTTCACACGCAATTGTTGGAATTAGGGTTGCAGGGAAACACACACATCTTAGAGAAGATGAAGGAAGCTCAAGGCACACAATAGAGAGTGTATTACTTAGTGTGCAATGGAAATATAGATAGCCCTAGAGTGGTGGGCGCATATACAATGCACGAGGGAAAAAACATCCTAATGAGGGAAAAAATGCCCCGCCAGTCCTAGTGTGTTTACACACATCACTACCACATGTATATGGTAACAAATACCCCATGGAAGTGATGTGGTGAATGAGGGCTAGCATGAAGAGTAAAGGGAACTGCCATGACCTGAGGACAGGATCAATCCACAAAGGGGAGCAAGCCCAAAGCTTTTCTGAAAGCTTCGAACTACGAGACAATGCCTCTGTGAAAAAATATGCAAGTTTGTCTTGTGTTGGCACATAAGGCAAGCTCATCTCTCCTACTAAGAGCCTCTCTTTGACATAGTGGTAATGCACCTCAATGTGCTTTGTGCGAGCATAAAAAATTGGGTTCCTTGCAACTGCCAATGCGCTCTAAATATCAGTGTAGATGATGTTGGCAATGTCCTGTCCCAATACCCAAATCATCCATAAGGCATCTGTGCCATACACACTCAACTGTAGCTGTGAAGACTGCCCTATACTCAGTCTCACAACTCAAAGTGGCCACAGTAGGTTGCTTCTTGCTTAACCATGAAATACATGAACTGCCAAGCATGAAAGAGAAACCACTTGTGGACACTCGTATGTCATAAAAACGAACCCAATATGAGTTCGAAAAAGCATGTAAATCTGGCGGCAATGATCCCCCCTTGGGATAGAACAAGCCAAGATGCAAAGTGCCACTCAAGTAGAAAAAAGTCCTCTTGACTGCCTACCAATGCTTAGACCCTGGTCTATGCATAAATATGTTGACCTATGGGACTGCAAACTGGATATCCAGCCTCGTGTTGCATACATAAATGAGGCAGCCAACTACAGTTCGGTAAAGAGTGACATCAGCAGTATCACCGACATCATGTAGACTCAACTTCAAACTTGTTTCCATGGGAGTGGCAATAGGTTTACCCTCAAGTCCAAACCTACATAGCAATGCTTCTATGTAGCTTTTTTGACACAAGGAAATACCATCATCACATTGCTTAAAATGTATGCCCAAGTAATGATGCAACAACCCCAAATCTTTCATCTTGAAAGTAGCATTCAAATCAGCCTTAAAGTCAGCAATATGTGCCTCATTGGGACCAGTTTGGCAGCAAATTATCCACATAAAGAATAAAGAATAACAATGAGAAGTACATCGCCCTCACGCTTGACATACAATGAGCTTTTTGTTGGACTGTTACAAAAGCCTCATTTGACCAAATGAGTGTCAGCTTTCTCATACCAAGCACGAGGAGGTTGTTTCAACCCATACAAAGCCTTCTTACATCTGCACACTTTGTCCTTTTGTCCTTTCTTAACAAAACAGTGAGGCTGCGTTACATGGAATTCCTAAAAAATGTTAGCATTCAAGAAAGCAGTAATAATTTCGGATTGATGTACATCCCAACCAAAATGAGCTACCAATGCACATAGAAAACAAACAATAGTCATACAACAAGTGGGAGCAAAAGTTTCTTCATAATCTATGCCTTTCTGCTATGTATAGCCTTTTGCAACAAGTCGAGCCTTATGGTTGGCGAACAAACTCACCATCTGGCTTGCATTTCAACAAGTCAAGCCTCATAATCTATGGCCTTTTTTCCAGGAGGAAAATCACATAATGACCATGTGTCATTTTCTATAAGTGCATCATATTCTGATTGCGTGGAAGCCATCCAATTTTCTAAATTATGTGCTTCATCAAAAGATAGAGGTTCCTCAACATCATGTAAGCTAGACACAACCAAAGCATAACAATCTGATGCATAAGATGCATGGCAAGAACCTGAACAAGTACGACTAGACAAAGGTGCATCCAATTTACTATCACACAATGTATGCACCAACCATTTTGACATACCTCTAGCCTGCTCATTTTCAGCCCTTTCCTCATCAAGTACATCATGTACATCTGCATTAGTAATAGGCTGATCTATAACATAGGATTATAAGTACACTATGCACTAAATGTTCATTCTTCATCAACATCAACATCATTATCTCCTTTGATAGAGGACTCTACAATCACTGCACTTGTATTGGACCTTGTAGTGGATCCATCCTCTTTCTTCTTAGACTCTTTTGCCTTTAATTTTGGACACTGCTTGATTAAGTGATCATTAGCTTTACAATAATGGCAATGCATCTTCTTTTTGCCCTTATCACTAGAGTTGTTAGACAAAATGCTACCAGTAGAAGCATTAGGAACAGAAGTTTTTCCACTCACAGCAGAACCATAAGAAGTGGTTACATTGTTGTTCCCACCTTTTCTTTGAGCTGCAATAACAGACTATTCAACTGTACGTTGCCTAGTCTTTTTTTTTTGAAAAGTGATTCTTGCAACAACAATGTGCATAATGCATCAAACTTGACAACTTCATAATTTTCTTGGGTCATAAGTCTCCAAGTACCAGCAAAAGTCTAGTAATAATCTCGCAAAGCACCAAGAACAGTCTGCACAAGTAAATTGTCAGAAATGACTTCTCCTGCAGAAATTAGTTGCTCACTAACATCCTTAACACTAGCAAGGAAAGTGTCCATTTCAACTTCTTTATGCATAATTTTTTCTTCTAGCTCTTTACACAGCAAAGCAATTTTAGCCTTATTGCGGCTTGCATAAAGACCAGCCAGAATATCCCAAGCCTGTTTTGCAAATTTTGTTGAATGGATATGAGGAGTGATAGTGCGCTTCACAAACAATGCAATCAATGCATGAGCATGCGTATCTCTTACAACCCAAGTCTGCCCAACCATAGGAAAAACAACTCTAACAGTAGCAACCCTAGCAACAAAACCTAGAGCATCCTCAACATCGCCTGCATCCATGGTACCAGGACGTACATCAATGTCGTTCACAATGTTCCAAACTCCCTTTGACACAAGTACATGCTACATCATGTAAGCCCACATAGGGTAATTGTCCCCATCCAATCTGTCCTTAGCAACAAACAACTTGATCACATCTGTGTTCTTGGGGAATGCACTATGTAATCATGTGAATGTATAAAGTGAGTTCAAAGGAGGGGTTTTAAAATGCAAAAAATTCAGACAATTTAAGAGAGATACATTAAAATAAGGGGTTTTTATATTCAATTTTGGAAAAAAATCTAAAATAAGGGGTCATTTTAATAATTCAGACATGTTAAAAGAGGTATTTTTTTATTACCCCGCAAACGCACGTTATATAGGGGGTATTGAACGGTGAGCCCCCCAAGTCTGTGTTGTTGTCAGCCATGGAAAATGCCTGCACTTGATGTGAAAATTTTCTGAAATGAGGAGAAACTCAGTGAGACCAGCACGTGCTATATATCACAACCCGCAGTAGTCTGTATGGGAACTCTTATGCAGTAATTAGCAGTGATAAAAACTTTGCACAAAATTACAAAATTGTACATGCGGACTTGGCTGTAGTGGAAACGAAGGTCAAAATGATCCCAAAATGAAATTCTTAGTAGACCTTGCTCTAGGGCTCTCCCAAAAAATTTGTCGACCCGCTGACGCTCGCGAAAGCTCGTTGAAATCTGAGAAAAGAAGCAAGGGTGTTCTGGCAACGCTGACGACTAAGCCCGAGAGGACGTAAGCTCATCTGATAGCAATTGTTGGAATTAGGGTTGCAGGGAAACACACACAGCTTGGAGAAGATGAAGGAAGCTCAAGGCACACAATAGAGAGTGTATTACTTAGTGTGCAATGGAAAGATAGATAGCCCTAGAGTGATGGGTGTATATACAATGCATGGGGGAAAAAACCTCCTAAAGATAAAAAAACTGCCCCAACAGTCCTAGTGTGTCCACACTCATCACTACCACATGTATATGGTAACATGACCATCCATATCTTCGACAAAATCTTATATTTCAGCGGTGTACTAGGTGAGTGATTTATCACGTAAACAACCATCAAGATAGCTTCGCCCCAAAACTCCTAAATTAAGGTGGTCGTAGACAGCATAGAAGTGATCCATTTTTGATATCCTATTCATCCTTTCTACCACAACGATCAGAGAGGGTGTGTAAGGTGTGGTGAATTATCTTCTAATGCCTTGTTTACTACAAAAGTCCTTGAACTCAAAGGATATGTACTCCTCTCTATTATTGGTTTGCAAAGCTTTAAGATTTCTACATTATTGGTTTTTGATCATTGTTAAGAACTTTTGGAAGACACTAAAAACTTGGATCTTTTGGAAAGATAAACCCACACCTTCCTAATAGAGTCATCTATGAATGTTAGGAAGTATAGTGCCCCCCTAGAGACTTAACAAGCATAGTTTCTCTCATTCGAATTAGCAAGCACACTCACACACTCTCAAAAACAAACAACAAACGTGACACATAACATGTTTGTCGCATTCAAGATTTCCGTTACACAGTTATGTCCGCAACTCAATAAAGTGAGTCCTTTATCTAATCATGAACCTTATGCTACCTTTTCACATCTCCCCTTGTCCTAAGGTTTATTTAAGCCTCCAATATCCACCTTCTACACTTCACATACCCAGTGGGAGAATTTTTCCAAGTGCTAGATATATACACACATATAACATTGTCACTACCCTTTAGGCAAGCATAATACACACACAAACTAAGTACTAATTTGTTGATCTTAGAAAACACAATTCACCATGCTTCTCCCTCATTCTAAACAGCAAATTTGCTCACA
Organism: Adiantum capillus-veneris; assembly: GCF_014529385.1. NCBI lineage: Eukaryota > Viridiplantae > Streptophyta > Polypodiopsida > Polypodiales > Pteridaceae > Adiantum > Adiantum capillus-veneris. The sequence continues at coordinate 36,154,601 of NC_140939.1, forward strand.
TACGCTGAGAATACACAAAAACACAAAACATTCTTGCCACATTTAGGATTTCAGTTACATAGTTATTTCCGTGATTTAGTAATACAACTCCTCTATATCTCCCCTTATCCCAAGGTTTATTCAAGCCTCTAATATCCACCTTCTACACCTAGCACACCCGGAGGGAGAATTGTCTCAAAATTTGGCTCATTACCCACAATCCTTGATCAAGAACATCTCAGTGCTAGCTAATAGATAGAATGCAAAGCAAAGTGTTTGGAACATAATCCAAGATATGAAAATGCAAACTACATATCCATTACACACTGCCCAGTTTTTCAAAAGATTACAAAAAAACCCCATTTTGTGTATCTCCTCACAATCAAGAGTGAATTAGAAGTGCAAACTTCTACTGGTACATGACAATTTCAGAATCATCATATACAAACACATCCAATCCACTTCATACAAGATAAACTTGTAGAACCAATAATGGATAAGCATACTAACTCTTTTTGAGAACAAATGCAGTTTCAAGAATATCTTCATCTTTGCAAGTTTTGAAATTTGCATCAAAATTTTAGATTTTTGACTTTTTTTATAATATGATTTTTGACTTTTTTGACAAATCAAAAAATCTGCATAGCTCTACAAATTTGTCAAATAATCTTTATATAACCTTCCAAAATGGTTAAATTGGTTCCAAGAATGACACAAAATTTGATTCAAACAAAAAAGACACTGCTCCTCAAAATCAAACATATGAGGTAAATTAGAGTGAGAACAACTACTTTTTTGACAATCATCTTTGTCAGCAAACTCTACAAATTCATCATGAGAAATATCCAGAACATAGAATCTTTCTTTGATTCGATTGAATTTTGTAAAATCAAAGGTAGCAAAACCCTCTTTGCTTGATCTTTCAAATTATGATCCAAACAATAAGAAACATGAATCATTGAGTTTGGTGAATCAATATATACTACAAACATCACTTCAAACAAATAATTGTTTACTTCAAAGTGAAATAAAAGAGGTTTGATGTTGAAAATAAACGTTGCCACTATCACACAATGCTCCTTCAACATCTCCAACACTTGTAGACATGGATTAACAACATCAGATCCAACTGTAAAATCAGCTTTGTCAAAAATTTGATTCTCCTACCTTTGTAGAGCTTCAAGTAACAAACTAGAAATCTAATTTGGGTTTCTCACATTCTAATTGAATTTAGGCCCACAAAACAACAATTCTACTTAGCTTCACAATCTTTTGACAAAATCAAATCAGTTCTCTCCATTGTAAAAATATTAAGAACACCCAAGTTTTGTTTTTGCAAAACTCAAATTGTTGAAAGTTTGATTGTATTTTCTTGTTAATCTACACTCAAGAAACACTTCCATCATATCATATTGATCATTGGTTGAACTAAAAAAACTCAGGTTAACTGTCTTATTTTGAACTATTGGATCAAGGAACATTTCATCCAAAGAACTTTGAATTTGCACTCCTTTAGCTTCAAATGGAGCAAAACTCAGCTTTTGCTCCATTTATGCATCCTTGACATTCTCCTCATCAAGAGAAAACAAGAAATCTTCAATCACATTATTCTCTTCAATTGCATAAAAAGGTCTCTTTGATATGTAGACTTCTCCCTTGATGTAGAATCTTTACGTCATTTACCATAAAGACATAAAACTAGTAAGATAACATAAGATCAACATCATCTCACTACAAGAGATCACTTGAATTCCGACGCCACATTATCGGCATCACTAGTGTGCATCGGTATATGTGTGTGTATGTATGGAGGAAGATAAAGTTTCTCTAAAAATTTGATTTTCAAATTTTCAACGTTTATTCCGGTGTCTATTCCGACGACAGCGCGAATTGACATCCCGACGTGTATTTCGACGGCTGTACCGACATCAGTACCGACGGCACCTACAAAAATCATAACCGTGGGCTTTCTCTGCACATCTCTCTTGTTCTTGGACGTTTTCTCAACACCTCTTGTGAAACAAGTCGTCAAAAGTGCTAATCTTACTTGTGGTTTAGCGCATAACACTAAGGTGAGATTGTTTTCATGTTTACTTGTAGATTTAGTGTTTAGGGATTAATTTTGTGTTTGTGTGTGCATTTTTGCAGGTTCCAGGACTTTTACAACAACTTTCTTTGCTCAAATAGGACAAATGTGAGCGTTTGAACCTTTAAATTCATATTAAATTTATTTAAATTACTTTGTATATTAAGAAAAGAAAATTTCATTCTTTAAAAGAAATTATGGTTTGTGATGTGAAATTCATTTTAAATTATGAAAAAAAATTGTTTTGGTTTATGAAAAAATCTTGTTTTGAAGAAATTTTGTATTGAATTATGTCATTTTTGAAATTATGCAGTTGATGGGGTTTATGTTTTAGGTTAAGTTTAGGTTATAAGTAAAGTTAGATTAGGTTAGGTTAGGTTATCTTATACGCTAGGTTACGTTAAGTTAAGCTACGTTGTTAGGTTAGGCTAGGTTAGGTTAGGTTATCTTATACATTAGGTTAGATTAAGTTAAGCTACATTAGGTTAAGTTATATAAGGTTAGGCTAGATTAAGCTACATTAAGTTAGGTTAGGTTATCTTATATGTTAGGCTAGGTTGAGTTAATCTATGCTAGGTTAGGTTAGGTTAGGTAAGCTACATTAGGTTAAGTTAGGTTAGGTTAAGCTACGTTCAACAATACAGCAAGCCATAGAGCTTACCCACAATGCATATTAAAAACAACACAATGGAGATCAGTTCGCCAATACGGCAAGCCATAAAGCTTACCCACAATACATATGCATTGTGGGCAAGCTCTATGGCTTTCTGTATTGCCAACAGCTCGCCATTGTGTTGTTTATATGTTCGCGAGCGGTTTTCAAGTCATAAAATAGCTAAGCAACCCTGAAAATAACACCATGGCGAGCCGTTTGGAAATACGGCAAGCCATATAGCTTGCCCACAATGCATATGCATTGTGGGAAATCTCTATGGCTTGACATATTTCCAAACGGCTTGCCATTGTGTTTTCTATATGTTTGCAAGCGGTTTTCAAATCCTAAAATAGCTAAGCGGTCCTAAAAACAACACAATGGCAAGACTTTTGGAAATATGGCAAGCCATAGATCTTGTTTACAATGCATATGCATTGTGGGCAAGCTTTATGGATTTCCATATTGCCAAACGGCTCGCCATGGTGTTGTCTATATGTTTGCAAGCGATTTTCAAGGGCTAAAATTGCCTCGTGTCCCTAAAAACAACACAATGGCAATTCGTTTGGCAATACGACAATCCATAAAGCTTACCCACAAGGCATATGCATTGAGGGAAAGCTCTATAGCTTTCCGTATTGCTAAAAGGCTTGCCATTGTGTTGTTTTTAGGACTGCAAGCGGTTTTCAAGCCCTAAAATAGCTAAGAAGCCCTAAAAACAACACAATGGAGATCTGTTTGGCAAAATGGAAAGCCATAGAGCTTGCCCACAATGCGTATGCATTGTGGGCTCTATGGATTTCCGTATTGACAATGGTTGGCCATTGTGTTGTCTATATGTTTGCGAGCGATTTTCAAGGGCTAAAATTGCCTCGTGCCCCAAAAACAACACAATGGAAATCCGTTTGGCAATACGGCAAGCCATAAAGATTTCCCACAAGGCATATGCATTGTGGGCAGGCTCTATGGCTTGCCATATTGCCAACGGCTCGCCATTGTGTTGTCTACATGTCTGCGCGCGGTTTTCAGGCCATCAAATCGGTTTTTGCAACTCTAAAAACAACACAATGTTGAGCCGTTTGCCAAATTGGCAAGCCATAGTGCTTGCCCACATCACATACGCATTGTGGGCAAGCTGTATGGCTTGTCGTTTTGCTAAATGCCTTACCATGGTGTTGTTTTTATATTAGGTTAGGTTTAGGTTATAGGTTAGGTTAGAGCTATTGACGACATAATAGTCAAAAAATACAAACGGACTTCAAAGATGACTCGTGTACTTCTAAAAATGCAAACGGATTTCGGTCAGGTTAGGCTATAAGATAGGTTTAGTTTATAAGTTAGGTTACATTAAGTTAGGTTAGGTATAGGTTTTAGGTTAGGCTAGATTATAGTTTAGGCATAACCATTATAGGTTAGGTGTTGTGGCGGTTACGCCGCTAGCAGTGGGCTATGATAGCGGGAACTCAATCGACAAACAAGAATGTCAGACAAGGACAAAGCTTGACCCGCAGGCGCATGGAAACAAATGGATGAGTTTCAAATCACCTACTCGAACTTCTAACGACAATCACTACCAAGGAAATCAAATCTAAGTTCTCAAATATAACGTAGCTCTCTCCGCTGCTAACACAATGGCGGAGTCTATCTCTCTCACTCTCACTCTCTCTCAGACACAGTCACGGCGCTCAAAAACTCACCTTGATTAATGATTCAGAATTGTCCTCTTAGGTTTACAAAAATTGGCTCTTATACCTCAGCCTTGGAGGTGTGAAAACATCTCTAATCTAATTACATAAGCAGGTGAAACTACAAGCTGGAAACTCAATTGAGTCTCACTAATTACACTGAATCGGCTCCATGAAGAAAATGAAATGTCGGAAAGATATTTATTACAATAAGTGTTTACAAAAACATGAGTGTGAGCAAAAATGTATAGGTGTGGTCCTTCGCTCAACACTCTCCCCCTCCGAGTTCATGTCGTCCCTGACATGACATCCTTGCTTTGTCTTTAGTGGAGTCCTGTCGATTTCAGCATCTGAAGATGTGACTCGTATCTCAGGTTTCCAATGGTCAATGTAGGGCCAAATATCTTACTTTCATTAGTAAAGAAACCAGTGTAGAATGCCTCCTCAAAGGCCTACATGTGGAAGCTCGGCATAAACATGATTCTCTCATAAAAGAGGTGTAATACTTTTGGAGATGGCTGCAAGGCTAGATCATACATCATATTTGTCACTGTGTCGGCCGTTGACAACAATGTTGAGCTGGTAGCTTTATCCGGCGCGAACACTTCAATGCAAGCCAATAATGTTCTACAAATCTTTTTGAGCATTTGACACGAAAGGTCAGGAGAGCCGGTAAAGAGCTTAATGGTGCCCGTTATGGTTTTCACCATGTAGGCCTTACTTATTCTCTCTCCCACCTTCGGTCCTAGCATTCTGGGGTAATTAAGCCAATTTGGCTTCTTTGCTGTGATTCTGCCATGCTCTTGCCAACTCGTGACTCGTGGCACTGGCCAGAATGTTGCATCTTCTCTAACTTCCTTGGGTGCCTCCACCAAATAGATTAGGTACGTTGGGTACTTTGTCAACCCCCCTTTCCTCCATCTCGGCTATGAGTGTAGCCTTTCCGTCTTTCTGTATGGTGGTTGCCAACTCATACACTCTTTGAGTGTCTACTCCTGATGGTCTGGAAGTGAAAAAACTGTGGAGATCTGCCCTTTCCAGGTATTTTCTTATCTCCTCTGTTCTGCTGTAGTCCACCAGTTCTTGGGGAATCATTGGGATATCCACTGTTTATCCATGTGGGTCTCTAAAAGTACCTTGGTATATCTTTATCCCCTGTTCTTCTAACACTGCTTCTTCTACCCAAGTCTTTGTGGGCTTGAGAGTCTTTGGGGGAATAGAAAATGGCTTGGCTTCTGCTATTGCTTCCTTGAGTGTCGGTCTCTTTCTCTTTGCTGACGACTTTCCCGAATCCATGGATCTTGTAACTCCAATTTCAGAAGTTAGCATCTTTTTTAGTACTGAAGGCCGAAATTAAGCTTTTAACTATCCAAATGACTTAAAATTGCAACATAAGCTATTCAGGGCCTAAGGATGCAATGCATGTGGAAAAATGTGCAATTTGGGTGCAAAATCATGTTGAAGACATCATACGCGTATAATGTCTTTTGTCTCAAAATGGCTTGATATTGGTTGTGCTTGTAGCTGATAGTGCATACATCCATTTTAGATGCCTAGATTTGAATTTGGGTCCCATTTGGTCAAGTTATGGCCATTTTAGTCCTGGTCGGTATCTTTGCAAGATATTGAGAGGGAATTGGATTTTGTGATCCAAATTGGATGAAACTTGGTGGTTTGCTCTCAAATGGCATGTAGATTACTTCTGTGTGGTGGTTGCAACTCTGAAATGCAAAAATCAAGTAGGGAGACATCATACGTATATGATGTCTTTTTGGGTAAAATTGAACCATTTTGCATTGTAAGCTTGGATTTGGCTTTATATAGGCTTAGACAATGATTTTATGAAATTTGGGTATAGTTTGGACCAAAATTGGCTCTGGAGACATGATACACGTATGATGTCTTTTGTGTCATTTTTGCATGAGATTGATTCTATGGGCTCCTCATATGATAGTAAAGGACTGTGTGTACTCAAATCTTGATTTGAAGTTGAGTATGATGAATTTTGGCAAAATTAGGCTTTAAATAGAGGATTTTTTGCTAATTAGGCTAGTGGAGTGATCCCCTTGACCAAATAGTACCAAGCTTCATATGTGGCATGTATTTGATATATATAATATATATATGATGAGAAATGACCAATTTTGGCTCTGTATGTGCAAAGTGACATCATACGCGTATGATGTCTTTTTGGCCAAAATGGTACTTTTTGGTTCGAGATAGCTTGTGCATGTGTTGAACAACAATCCTACAAAGTCTCATTGAGTTTGGAGCTATTTTGGCAAATATAGGGCCATAAGTCGGTTTTATGCCCTACTTTGTGTCTTTTTAGTTTCCAATTGGTTTTTCGACTCCAAATCTCATGATACTTTGTACATTTGATGTTGTTAGCATATAGAAAGAGGCTATGCATTCATGTGTTCAAGATGATGTGAAAATCATGCTGTGAGACATCATACGTGTATGATGTCTATTCTTGATAAAAAGTGTTTTTTGTGCAAAGCATGGTTGGTGCTAGTGCCCTAAGCCCTGCTAACTAGTTTTCAACCTTAAAAATCATCAGTTTAGTTAAAAGCCCCCTTTGTAGGCATTTCAATCTCCGAAGTCGTCTTTTGGTGTTGGAGTTGATTTTCCTCGATCTTTCTCCTCGAGAGTTGCATCCAGAGCTCATTTGAGGTGTTGGGAAGTCGTCTATGTGGTTGGACTCGACTTTGGTTCCTTCTTTTCCACCTTTAGCCATTTGGTTTCCCGAAAGCATCTTTTTCACCATTGGTAAGTGAAACAGATTTCTCTTGGGTTTTGCTTGTACACATGTATCATTGATGGCTATTTGAAGCTGCTTGTGAAGTTTCATGGCAATCCGTCATCCATTTTGGCCGTTATGCCAAAATGACGCTTTGTGTGTCTACCACCGAATCGGCTGTTTTGACCCACTTTTGGTGGTCCAAACCTGGAGATACTCCATGGCTGCATCGTCCTTGATGTTGTTAAGCTTCTTGTGAAGTTTTGTGTCGTTTCGACAACTTTTTCTTGTTTGCCACTTGCAGGCTCTATTGACCTAGGGTTTTTTCAGTTGGTCTTTCTCGTACATTGAGAGTTAGGAACTCATCTTCTACACTAGGGTAAGCCAACTATTGGTTCTTGCATAGTTTGGTTAGGCGGTTGTGCCTCTACCTAGCATTCTACCCATTTCCCCGTCTGCTCTTGTTTCTTTGTTTTGGTTAGTTTTCGCGACAAAAGTTAGTGGTAAGCATCAAAATCTTATGGCAACGATTCTACCTCTCATATCTGGAGTCCTCTGAGCTCTTGTAGCAGTCATAGAAGGCTGTAGAAGGTCGAATGCTCCTGTGTGCTCTTTGCTCTCTCCAAGTGGGTAATAGTGCAAATGAGCTTGTAAGTGAAGTAAAAAATACTCAACTTTGGACTTCCCGGCTCACTTGTTACCAAATTTGACATGTGCTCCTATCTCGTCGTGAAATGCACTTTAGGATTTGAATTTCTCAATTTGGACTCCGTTTGACCTGTTTTTGAGAAATCTGTCCACTTTGCCAAAATTCTGTCATTTCGGGCTTTTCGCAACTTTTTCCGATTTGTATCCAATTTTTACCATGGGTTGCCGTTGTCATTAGGATCATCACCATCTATTCTTTTCTTTTTTCTGATCTCGTTTCACCTGCTTTTTTATTTTTCTTTTACTTTTTTCAAGAAAATCCTAAAAAATAAAGAAAAATAGCAAATTGAAGCCAAAATTTCCAAAAATACACAATAATTAGCTGGTAACCCTATGTATATGTATATACACTTATTTGTGGTTTCTCAGCTTGGATTACCACTTTTTGGCTCCAAAAACACGCATATTTAGTCGTATTTACAAACTTAGAGACTCAAATTCATCATTTGATCTCTTACTATTGCAAAACAAAGTATATAAGGGCATAGATATTATCAATATCCACAATCAAACATAAAAAATTTGTAATCATGTAAGACACTGCCCTTGTAATATCATTTTCTTTTTCTTTTTGCTTGTAGTTTCTGTATACCTGTATACCTCCCCCCCTTCTAGTGTGAGTCCTCCCGAACGACTATGAAGTGTCTGAGGGTGAAGCATTGTATTTGTTGTGGTCATGCCTAGTCAATTCAATTGTAGAGCGATGAAATAGCAATATTTCCAATAATGTCGCTCTTTGTTTGATTGTCAGGTTTTTGGGCAATATTTGGGTTGTCTGTAGAACTTTTGGAGTAGAATCAGTATCTGGATTCTTCTTTACATTGTTATCCTTTTTTATAATCCAAATCTGCTTCCAATGCCTGTGCTTGCCACAAACTCTTTGCTACCCAAATCTGCTTGACTTTAAGTTGTGATGTCTCTGTCCTTGAGTACTTAGGATTCTCTGGTGATTGTACTGAAGGGAGTTTCTGCTTTTTTATCTTTGGAATCCAAATTTCCTTGCTATGGCTTTGTGTTGTCATCAACTTCTTTGGAATCCAGATCTGTTTCACTAAATTTGACTGTCTGAAATCACTTTGTTGTCTGGTGTTGACTACTTTTTTTTCCACCTTTGTTCTCTCTGGCACAACCTTCTTTGGCCTCCATACCAACTTTGAGTCTGTCTTTATCCACGGTTGAGCTGTGCTTCTTTTTTCTATCTTCTTTACCCATTTCTGAGATTTCTTCTTTGAGGAGCATTCCGGTTGTGTAGAAGTGGATTTTGGTTGCCATTGCTCCTTCTTTACCTCTTGAGGTCGTTTACCCTTGTCATTGGGTTCTTCATCTTGCACCTGTTTGGTTGCTTTGGAGAACGGAATTGATTGAGTTTACTCCTCATATTTGATGTTAACTGAATTAGAGCTCCAATTAATCATCGCATTGTACTGCTTTCGCCATGGTTGTCCTAGCAACAACGGATGTTGCGTAGCTTTGTCTTCAACCACATAAAACATATGTGGATACACATATTAATTTATCTACACGTGCAGTACTGTGCATCTGATTGCTTTAATTGAGTGTTCTGAATAACTCTTCAACTCCTGTTTGGCAGTTTGCAACTTAGTGTCATGTTTCAATTGCTTGTACAAACTGACTGAAAGCAGGTTAGCTTGTTCTCCTGAATCCAATAGTGCTCTGGCTTTAATCTAGTTTGTCCCCACTTTGACCTCAATGATGGGTTCTACTTTGTCTTCACCCATTTCAGAAACACCGACTGCGTTTATTTGTAAGGCTCTTTCATTGTGTTGTCTCTGACGCAGTAGTCTTCTTTTCTCCCTTCTTTCTTTTGCTTCCGCTTGCGTTTCCTCAACAATCTTTTTCTTTTTCTGAAGTTGCAGCTTATCTTGATTTATTTTGAGAAGCATCTCTTGGGTTAGTGGAAAATGATACTTCTTCAATCTGCATCCACTAATCCAGTTTGGCATTTCTTCTCCGTCTAATGTAGCAAGCTTGATGGCCCCACTTGGTGTTAGATCTTTAATCACAAGGGGTCCCATCCCTCACTTTTTAAGTTTTTTTGCATGCTATTTTAGAGTGTATACTAGGACAAAGTCCCCATTCTTAAACTCTTTAGTTCGCACATGCTTATCAAAGAACTCTTTTTTTTGCCTTTTCTGAGAATAGATTGAAGCCACGGCTTTTAAGCGAAGCTCATCTAGCTTTTCAAGGTCATCTATTCCATCTGAAAGCTCATGTTCTGTCCACTCTATTTCCTTAGATACTCTGAGCATTGGAATTAAAAACTCTATTGGTAAAATAGCATTCAAACCAAAAACCATGTTGTATGGGGTCGTTCCTATGGATGTTTTATATGCTACCCTATACACCCATAATTTCAAATGCAATTTCTCGTCCCAATCAGTTCTCCACTCAGATACAATCTTTGTAAGGACCGTGCATATGGTTTTGTTCGTCGCTTCAGCTTGTCCATTGGCTTGTGGATGATATGGAGCGGATTTTCTATGTATTACCATGATTTCATCTAGAAGTATCTCTATCACTTCATTTATGAAGTGTGTGCCTCGATCACTCACGATTTCTATTGGTAATCCATATCGTTAAAAGACGTATTCATACAAAAATTGTGTTGTGATCCTGGCATCTGCTTTTTGAGTTGCTTTTGCCTCAACCCACTTTGTTAGATAGTCCATCGCCACAATGATGTATTGTGCATGAGTCCTGTATGCAGGAGGTGAGATAGGTCCAACATAATCAATCCCCCATTTTGCAAAGGCTATTGCTCCCATCATTGGCCTGAGCGGCATATAATCTCTTTTCAGTGGTACTTTTGTCCGCTGATAGTCATCACATTGTTTTACGTATTCCTCAACGTCCATGTGTAATGTCGGCCACCATATTCCTACAGCTAAGACAATTTTTATTGTCTTATCACCTGAGAAATGGCCTCTACCTATTCCTCCATGAGCTTGCTCTAGGATTATGACATACTCTGACTCTGATGCGCATATCCTAAGCTTGTTGTCCTTTCCTCTCTTATAGAGTTTATTTCCTATTAAAGCGTAATCTCTCACTTCTGTCTGTACAGCTCTCTGACGCGCTTTTGAGGTTCCCTCTGGAAAATTTCTATTTGTGAGATATTCAACAATATATTGACTCCATTCAGGAGCGATCATTATTTGATACAATGTTGAATAATCAGCTGGCGGTTTTGATGAAAATGTAATACATACTGTGACATATTCATGTACACTCTATTTCATTCCTGGCCAGTAGACTCCTAGTTGTAACAGATTCCTATACGTGTTCCTTCTTGAACAATGAAATGCGCATTCCTGAACATGTGCTTCTTGCAGATATATGGTATATTCTTCAGGATTGATGCATAACCTTAAAATGTTATCGATTCCTAAATGATACAACCTTCCGGCAATCACCTGAAGATTTTTGGATTGCTGAATAGTAACTTGTTTCTGGTTGTACTCTTTTCTATCAAACTCTCCTCCATAGGTTAATAGACTAACAACATCCTAAGACCACTTTGGTATCATTTCTATATTGAGTAAGTACTAATCTGGCATGTCATCATCTACACCTATAGGGTCTTCTCCATTCGTCAACCTTGAAAGGTGATCCGCCCTAAGATGTGTCTTTCCTTTCTTTACTACTACCATGTAGTCGAATTCTAATAAGATGATGAACCATCTCACTATCCGTCCCGTATTGCATGGTTTGTTCACTAGGTAGAGCAAGGCTTGATGATCTGTGAAAAACACAAATTTTATTGGCTAAAAGATAATGCCGAAATTTATTCACAGCATAAATCATTTCTAATCCCTTTCGCTCTGTTGTTGTGTAATTCCTTTCAGCATTGTTGAGCTGTTGACTAGCATAGCAGATTGGAAAATCGATGTTTCCTTCTTCTGGCTGAGCCAGGATGCATCCTATTGCATATGCCGAAGCATCTATATGCACATGGAATATCTTCTCCCAATCTGGTGATTTCAAGACTAGATCACTAATGAGTGCCTCTTTCAGTTTCTTGAAGGATTCCTCACACTCCTCTGTCCATTCGAAATTTACTATTAGCCTGTAAAGTGGTTGGCCAATTATAGCGTACATGTAAATGAATTGTCTATAATATCCACAATGTCCCATAAAGCTCTGCACTTGTTTCGTGTTGGTTGGTCTAGGCATATCCACTATTACTTTTATCTTTTCCATATGTGTGGATATTCCGTTATGTGAGACAATATATCCCAGAATTCTGCCTTGTCGGACCATAAACACACACTTCGTAGGATTGAGACAAATGCGATATGTCCTACATTTCTCGAATACCCTTTCTTAGGTGTTCTAGATTCTCATCTCTCAGAAGAGAGTGTACACACAAATCATCCATGTATATTTCTAGAAACAACCTCAAGTACTCTTTGAATGCATGCATCATCAGCCTTTGGAATGTTGCGGGAGCATTAGTTAAACCAAACGGCATAACTCAATACGCATAAAATTCCCCACTCCATTGCAAAAGCTGTTTTGTGTTGATCCTATGGCACAATGGTAAGCTGATTATATCCTAAAAATCCATCTAGAAAGGAATATGCTCTTTTTCTCGATACATGTTCTAGAACATGATCAGTTATCGGCAAGGGATAATTGTCCCTGATTGTAGCAGCATTTACTTTCTTCAAATTGACACACACTCAGAGTTTCCCGTTTTTCTTAGGCACTACCACAATTGGAGATACCCAGTCCGTGTGTTCAATCTTATATATGAATTCAACTTCCATTAGCTTGTCTATTTCTTCTTTGATTTGCTTAGCAAACGTGTCATTATACGTGTACGGCACTATCTGCTAGGCTTAGCGTCTTGCTTCAATGGAATAGTGTGTTGGCATATTGATGGATTGACTCCTTTCAAGTCCTTGTAGGACCATTCAAACACATCCCTGTATTCTCTGAGAAGACTCAAAAGTCTCTCTTCTTCTTCCAAAGACAAATCTGTAGCTATGTATACCTGTCTCGGTTCCTCTCCTGGAGCTACTAAATCAACCTTTTTAGCGTCCTCCGGTCCATCATAGGATTCGTTCTCCTTTCTTTCTCTGATAGGCTGGGTTAATATCACCTTCCTATCCTCTATCATAAATTTCCTGTAGTGAGAGGGAACATCCATGTTTCCCTTGATATTGGCGTTTTTGTCCTCACCACTCTCGATTTCAGTCTCGTCCAAACTTCTTTCAAAGTTTTCTTTAACTCTTTGTACTTGTTTCGGCGTTCTAATTTGGACTCTTTGTTTTCCTTGTTTCTCATGTTCTTTTCCACTTTATCTGTTTCAGTTTTCATTTCACTGGGTTGAACTCTATTTCTTGATCTATTGTGTTCATCACTATACGTTCATCCCCATGCATTTTTTGAAGCTCTTGTGCACTGTTAGGCTTTTCAACTACCCGTGAGAGGATAGTCTCTTGATGAATTGGGTTTTCCGCTCCACAATTCATTGGTTCTCTGGGTGGTTCTAACAAGGCTTGTGCAATCTCGATCATTCTCTGACACATTTTGAGTCTCTGCTTTTCCAATTCCGCATTTGGATAAGTCAACCACCGTTGTTCTTGTGTTTGGTTGCTCTTTAATCTCTTTTCGTAAGCTCTCATCAGTGCATCCAATGGTTCGTGTACTTTGTCGACTAACACTGATCCCCCTGAGCTCACGCTCGTTGTCTCTTTGACGCTCTTCAGTTCTTACTTTTTAGAGTCCATTTCCCGTATTCCTCAGCTAGAATACGGGAAATGGACTCTAAAAAGTAAAAACTCTCAAGTTTCTCTAATCTGTCTTTTGTTTGTTTTAATTCTTCAGCTAGAATCGCGTCTTGCTGTTCTTTTTTCAGTTTCATGCTTGCTTTTCTAGCTTTCCATGTGTTTATATGGCTTCGTTGTCCTTGACTAGCCAATTCAGTATCTGACTTTCCATTGTCTGGTTCTCTAGTGGTTTTCTTCGCTTGAGCTCTAGTAACAACTTGCGTTGGTATCAGAGTTTCATTTTTAGACCCACTGCTAGTAGTAATCGACTCTAGCATGTTCAATGTCTCCTTTTGCACTTTGTTGGGATTCTTTGAACAATCCTCAATGAAGTGAGTGACACCACACTCTGTGCAATATGAATTTATTCTAATGATCTCTGTGTGTGGACAAACATTCATCAAATGGATACCTCCACACTTATAACAGGGCCCTACTGTAGGTTTTTGTGTCCCTTGATTTGCCCTTTGTGGATAAGCTGGTCTTTGGCCTGACAGCCCTCCATGAGCTATGAACATAAGTGTTCTTGCATCCAAGCTATACCTCTCTTCATCTGAGGCATGTGCGGTTGTTGGTGGTCCAACATTTCCCATCATGCTCCAAGGTTGTGGTTGTTTTGGTTCTTCAAGTGGGTAATACACAGTAGGAGCCATGAGTGCATCGGAATCTTCGTAATAAGTCTAAACAAGCACTAAAGCTTGTTCTTCCTGATTCTCTAGGGTGGGTGCATATCTAATGCCCACTGGTCTTGCTCCTAGTAAAGGTGGTTGTTGCCCCAATACCGGCTGTGGTCTTTCTATCCCCATAGGTCCTGGTACGTTTCTCGTTGGGTATCGAGTTACTGGATGTACCTGAGGTGGTGCTATTTGAGCTGGAGGTGCATACTGACGCTCCTTACATAACCCTTGTTGTAATAGCACTCCTCTGTTGAGTGTTTCGTCCATTTTTGTCAATCGCACACCATTTCGTTAGTTTGGCATTGGTTTAGAGTATGGTGCTAATCTCCTTATAGCATCCTCTATCATTTGTTCCATGTTTGGCACTGTTGTTGTTTGGACATTCTTCTTAGTGGTGGTCTTGCTAGCTACGGATGATGAGCTATTGGATGCGACATCAGTATCTGTTGTCACCTCTCCATAAACCGCACAGTTATCCACTAAGTACAATTCTTCTCTGGTCACTTGCTCAAAACTTGTACAAGATTTCAAGTGCAAATCTTTCTTGAGAGTGTCATTTCTCAGCCCTTCTATAAAGAGGACACATAGTCTATCATCTTGCGGTCATTCCCGTACTTGACATCTCTCTATGTATTGTTTGAAGCGAAGCGAAGCTTCCTTCACCTTTTCTTGCTCCTTCTGTTTGAAAGCATATATTTGTGATACCGTGTTGTGTTTGATCCCTCTTTTCAAAAATTCCTCGGCAAACTTTCGCAGCAAGTGGTCAATGTCATGGAAACCTCCGCCATTCAGTAGTTGAAACCATGTCAATGCCGTCCCTTCTAAAGTAAGACCAAATCCTTCGTTTTGTGTGTGGAAATCGGTTATCTGCTCAACTCTTAAGACTTGCTTAAAGAGTGAGACATGTGCATACGGATCTCTTGAGCCACTATACTTCTTCGGCATACACTTGGCCACTTGAGATGGTCTCATGTGTCTGTTGTCTGCCACCAATCTCATTGCTCCTGTATCCCGACTAGAACTTTCTCTTGAGTCATGGACTTCATGGGCTGCTCTAGTTGTCTCCCTTGCCACGAATCTACTACTAGGAGGCAAATGTGATGGTGCTGATACAAACATCGGACCTACTGCGGTATGTGTAGATATAGGAACCGCACTACCTCGATTTGTAGCCATTGATTCTCTGGAATGTAATGTTCCCATGGGTTTGGCATAGAATACTGAGGTTGACTGAAAGAATCATCCACATGAGTTCTTCCTATTCCACTTGTTACTATAGGGTCTGGCACTACATTTGTAGGTGCTGGTCTTTGTGAGCTAGGAGTGACATAATACTGATGGAGTAGTCCCCCAAAGTATGTGTATCCTTCCAACTCTTTTTTATCCATTGTCAAGTATTGCCTTCCATCTATGTAGGTAAAGACATAAAGTCTTTTCCGCTCTATCTGTCAGGCCAAGGGCAGGGCCAAGGGCCAGGACGGACATGCGGTCAAGGGGCGCTATATTTAGGGGCTAGGAGTCTATATATGGCACGGTTGGGTGGAGAGTTGCATGGTCCAGTCCCCTGCGGTCTTACATTGGTATCAGAGCTCAGGAGGCATGGAGAAAGAGAAGGGATGTGGAGTCTCAAGGAGTGCATGCTCTCGGTTTCTCTCTCTCTCTCTCTCTCTCTCTCTCTCTCTCTCTCTCTCTCTCTCTCTCTCTCTCTCTCTCTCTCTCTCTCTCGTTCGTGCATATTGCCATGGCTGAGCATGGCTCTTTCCTTCCAGAAGGAGGAAGGAGATGGGCGCCATGCATGAAGCATGCAAGAGGTAATTGCATGAATCTCAGGCGTGGGAAGTAGTCCCTGCAGAGACAAGGAAGATGAAGATTGGGGAATCGAGGACCACATGTGCAGCGTCTCTTAACCGGGAAAGCGGGGTCTCTCGACCACCTCAAAAAACTGCAAGTTCGATTTCGTTGGATGCGCGCTGGGCAGGGGGTGAGTTTTCGACACTTGGGCACCGTGGTCGGAGCACCATAGCAAGAGCATCGTCATCATCCTCGCCTGCGGCGGTAGCATCGGATTGCAAAACTTCTGGTTTTTTCACCTAGGTGTCCCAAAGCTTGGGCGCCCTAAAGATTTTAGGGCTCAAGGGTGGGTACACACCGGTTGAGCATGGCGATTTAAGAGACGAGCTTACGCTCGTTGGATGGGAAGGCCTCGGTATCATGAAGGTACCAAGGTAGTGCCTTAGACCTGCACGGTAGTTCCTAGCTGCAGAATTTCAGGGAAGTTTTGAAAAAAGATCTGAAAGCTGCGGATTAGCCAAGGTGCTCGCCTTTGTCTTTCCGAGGCATGTCACTACCATAACAGAAAACTTCAGATCTGCAGCACATCTGAAATCAAGGGAATGCAAAGGCCTGAAAGGTTGACGAAGGCCGTTTGCAAGGGCATCGACAAGGCACTAGCCATGGTTGCATGACATAGTCCAAAATCGAATTCCCAAAAGGTACGTAGAGTTCCTTTAGCATTTTTGTTTGTCACAAAGTTGTAGAAATTTCAATGCTTGCACAAGTTTACATACCGAAAGCAAGAAGCTCGCAAGGCGAGTTGACGTCAGTGTCTAATCATGCAAAGTGCAAGAAGCCGGCAAGGCGGGTCGGCATTCGTCATCAGTAATACGGTATGCAGTAGCTTTTGAATCTGTTTGGCAATTTTTTTTGGAATATACTATATAGTTATGGCATGCAACAAATGCGCATACACTTTCGGCACACAAAGCACAAGCACGGCTTGTGATAATTACCATAAGCAATAAAAATTTGATGCGTAAATTGTTGGCAAGGGTCCAATGATTGGTTTCAAGATTAGAATCAAGCATGGCCTGAGTACCGACCGCCTTGCTCCAGAGCACGGCTCCTCAGCGGTTCTATTTTGCTGCCAAAGCATAGCACATTGGCACTATTTTAGTATCTCAAGGAGATCGACATGGCCTGCTGTTAGATTTGACAAAAGGTGCAAACATGTTCAACATGGCCAGCACTTTGAAGTTCAGGCAGATTGACAGGAGTCTTTCTTTCTCCATCTTTGAGTTTGCGGTTCCAAATTTGCTAGGGCATGTCTCTTCGGCAAATTATTTCCGCACGTCAGCCGATGGAGACAATCCAAAATGGTGAAGCATGGAGTTTATACTTATGCATCATCGCACACATCATGTACCTTGTCACGGGTAATGGCACTAACACCTAGCAGAAGCATCTGTTGGCTATGCGAACAAAAGTAATTATGTGAAGCACGGCTTCAATTTGGGCATCTGCCATTGAAGATTCCCACTTTTGGCATATGCTATGAGCATACACAATTGGGAAGGAATAGGCAATGTGTTTGCAGGTTATTTCCTATTGCAGGTTATTTCATTATGTACCAGACAGGTGTATACGCTATACGAGGGCGTCTGTGCAGATATGGCTATGAGCCGTTTTGGAATGAGTTTTTCCTTCCAAATTTCATGACAACTGGTTGCAGCAACAACTACAAGGTTAGCCAATTTTAAGTTTTTCTTTTTTTTTTTCCATGTTTACACTTCACTTGGCAATTACTGTCATTGTGCAAAGCAAAGTGCTTTGGCAATTTTATACGAAGCAAGGCTTCTCCCTTGTGCTGCGATACTGCCCATTGATTTGGAATCAAGGGCATTGGCACACAAGTTTGGGAAACTGGCAAAATAGGGAATATCAGCTCACAGAATCCCTACCAGTTTAAACTGTGCAAGGCACTTATGGTTTTGGTTCTCACGTTTGAGGCCATCACTCTCGGCAAGGGCTTACAATTCTGCATGCAAGGCATGCTAGCGAGGTGGATTCAATTCTACCACTTCATGCATTACGCTTCCGCTATCACACTCGCAACTTTGTCAAACTGATGGAATTTTTACCATGATTGTTGGTTGCTATTAACACACAAGAACACTAAAAGGAACCTAAATCTAGGACTTATTTCACGGGCAAAGTGTCAATGCTAAGTCTTCCTCATACAATCACGACCCCTGCAAGGTAGGTGGGTCGGAATGAGTTTTGTGTTTTTCTGTTACCTCTCTTGATGAGAGAGTCATACCGGAAAACTGTGGAATGCTTATACGATAAGCTGCAAGTTAGGCATAAGATGCGTAAAAGCACACAGATTGGGCACACACTCTAGAAATTTAAGAAACATTCCTCAGCCCAGCATGTTATTCTTCTTCTCTCTCCTTCTCTTTACGGGAAAAATGAAAAATCTTCTAAGAAGCTTTTGATACGTGTTTTGCTCGTGAGTCAGCCTGAGCCAAGGTGCTCTAACTCTCAGCTAGCACGTGGCTAATATGCTACTCAAATTAGTCTTCATCGGTTCGTCCATTGAACACTAATTTGCATAAGGGCTATGAGCCACACCGGCTAAGAGCCATTACCAGGCCAAGGGTAAGACCCAACTATTGGCATTCTTTGGGGTGATTGTTTTCAAGATTGAACAGATCTACCTAGGGAAGTATACATCGACATTAATGCACAAGCAAGAGTCTTGTCATTATGGATGTTTAGGGTGTCATTTTTGCACTACATGTTTTCAGTGCGACACTCAAGCTGAGTTTTTGATAATCTTCAACTCACAGCAGTTGATCTCTGTAAGGAAGTATAGAAGCAGGAATCAGTGGTGACAGCATGGCTGTCCACATGAGCTAGGCAGTTCACTTGTGTGGATTTCCTGCTCTCTCTATAGCCCTATGGAGTGTCTATGGACATACTATTTTGGGGTACGACCCGACGGGTGACTGCTACATCACCCCATAGGCATTGAGGATCATAGATGATCTGCATTGAGGATCACAGTTGCTCTACATTGAGGATTCCCACTGTTTGATCTCTCTCAGTTAGACTTTCAAGGAAAGAATTCCGCAATCTACCACGCGGTAGCAGACAAACTCAACTTTTCAAGTTGATTTATTATGTACACGGTTACCTATGTTGGTTGCCGTTACCTGCTAGTTGAGTAGTTTCTACAAAGGGTCTTACCAAGGGGTTTGACTACGTAGATTTTAACCAAAGGGGTTGGATTGCAAAGGCAACACCCACGTTTCCCAGTGCAATGTTGTTTGTTTTTCAGGTAGGATATGTGCTCCTCTCCGTTTGAATAGTGGTAAGTGAACATTCCGTTCAAACCTCCAGGTACGCATCTATTAATTTGGTGTTATTCCATTTTTTGTATACTTTGCTTGTTTTTTTTTTTCAAGACGTATAAGTACGCTTGAATGTTACAGAGCCATGCCAAGGGCATGTCGGCACAAAGTATTTTGGGCCAAGTGTCCAATCTGCCTTTTTGCCTTATGTTGTTACGAACCTACTTGTAGGGCTCGATTTGGCACATGTTGTCACATGGGATACAACATGGTCTAGGAACTCAAGGAGTTTGGTTTAGCCAGTGTGGAGCATGATGATGAGGGTCCCTCTCACTCGCGTCGCAGAGTGTTCGTAGTTACCTCCACACACAAGTACAGCTCGTACTTGATGGATGTCACTTTTCCTGGCATCCTTACTTGAGACATATTCCACATGTGGAGAATATGAGTCTCTGGGACTGGCACTGGCGCCCAATTCGAAATGATGTGTCGTGACGAAGTCCCTAGGTGCTGGTCGCATCCGTTCATTAGACCAATTGACGCACACAGTATCAGGAAAAATTTTAGTGGCCAAAAATTGTCGGGTACTAAGTACAGACTTGTTGTGATTACAAGTGTTGTGAAACCACCTTAACGGAGGGTCATTTCTACATATAGCACAGTATGCTACGTTCATGAGAATGTCTCATGGTTGGTTCCTAGGTGTGACCGGGTTTTCACATTCTATTATGGTCCAACTTTTGCTGTAAAGTATGCTACGTTCATGAGAAGGTCTCATGGTTGGTTCCTAGGTGTGACCAGGTTGTCACATTCTATTATGGTCCAACTTTGTTGCAAGATTTTCACGTAATTATCGTGGAAAGTCTCGTCATGGAATTGCGGCTTGGATATGTTTGTGTTAAATGCATGCACACTAGGTGTTATGGGCCCTAGTGTTTAACACAAATTTATTTGGAGCGGCATGCAAATCCATGGACTTTATTCTTTCTGCACCATTTTGCATTGCTAGTGCAATCTCTCTTGCAGATTTCGTATGAGTTTACACCCTGCCATACAAGGTGATGGCTGAGTATGGATGTTAGTGATTGGTTGCTGGAACCTCCAATCTACCTTCAACCTAGTTGGTTGTCTCCATTCCATATCGAGTATATGGCTGGATACTCAATGATTGAGTCATAGTTTGTCGTCAGTCGTGGAAGACTGTCTGTAAGTGGTTGGGGAAAGTACCTCACTCTTACTGCTGTTATTCATCCCACGTTGGATAGGCAGCTGACAAGTATTCTATTTAGTACTAAAGGATATGCTAAGCGCATACGTTAGTAAACCGTGCTAAAGGATCTGCTAAGAGAATACGTTAGCACAATGCATTCTGAATAGGTGATTCTCTCCTTATTCTAGAATTTGCTTAGGTTAGGTTTTCAACTTTGAACACCTGTTGTGGTGGGGTTGGATACCGATAGTTTCATAAGTCAAGGACTTAGTAGGTGCGCTGACAGAGTATGTTGGCATGTAACCTTTGTTAGGGGTGAACATGTGGTTCTGTGTGTTCCAAAAGGTTCAGAAGTCTGACATGAGGACACTCCCTATTCTATCTTTCAGTAGCTATGAAATTTTCAAGATACTCACATGAGTTACCATTTAGATACGGGTGGTTGCAAAAGGACAACAATGTTGAAAATCAAGATGTTGCTCTTGGTTTCATTGAACCTCCTCACTGCACCAAGTATCGGTCATATGGACAATTGGCCCGTGTAGAGGATGCCAATAAGGAAAACATCAGTGTTCTTATGAAGATACTACCACTTGTGTTTTCGAGGACTAAAACGCTTCTCCAAGGGGGAAGTAATGTCAGGCCAAGGGCAGGGCCAAGGGCTAGGACGGACATGCGGTCAAGGGGCGCTATATTTAGGGGCTAGGAGTCTATATATGGCACGATTCAGTGGAGAGTTTCATGGTCCAGTCCCCTACGGTCTTACATTGACACTATCAACTCTCCGACGTAGGGTTCCTCGCATCTATAATAGAGATATTCCTCTCCATTATTATACTTGTATAACCCCACGTAGACGTTGTCTGTGTTGACTCTAAAAGTTCCATTTTCTCGCCTTAACCTCGCATTAGGGAAGCTCTTTGTTGGTGCTCTCTCCTCAGGTTCCTCATCTACTTTGGCTTTTGTTCCCATCAATCCCCACTTTTCCACAATTTTAGGATTCAAGACTGTCAAGTACATGATACCTTCGTCATCCAGGTACCTATCTCCGCTATAGCTCACAGGCACTAAGTCCTTGAACTCACTCGGTCTATCTTCTATTTTTACACAATAGCGGTCCATACCATCTCTGTAGATCTTGGCACCTTGCTCATTGTCGTATTCATACTTTATGAACAATAGCTTCATTGTGGCTGAAGGGTTTGATGGTCCTGCTGCCATGTTTTCTCTTTCATTTAAGTTCAAGTATCCTAAGTGTTCAGTGAAAATCTCGTAAGATCTCTCTAAAGAAGTATCGGAAATACTTCCTTCAAGGATCAGCTATAACGGTCGCACTACACTTTGGTTTACACTCTCCTCGGTTGATATAACACTCGCTTGGTCTCTTTTTCTCGGTTGGTTATTTTGGAGATATCTAACGGATCTCAAATTCATCAATCCCCCAACAGAAATCTAACTTTTCAGTATCGACAGTTTGTTTATCCCAATTCTTTGTGATCAAAAGTGATCCAAACCGAATGATACTTGGTCAAATGGTTTGTTTTGTCAGTTGGAAGACTTCTGTTACCTCAAGTGAAATTTTTTCTATCAGATTTGCTCAAAAAGACATTATACACGTATGATGTCTTTTTTTCACAGATTTTGGATATTTTTACTTTGCTCACTCCCAGTAGCACCCTTATACTCTGTCCACTCACAAAATTCAATGTGAACTCTGTTTGTGCAAGTTATGGCTAGATTAGGGTTTTCTTGGCAATTTCCCGATTTTTGACTTATTTGAGGTCAAATGTGATCCAAATAAAATGAAACTTGAAATACAAGCTCTACACAACTAGTACAAAGGATCTGTGTTAGCAAAATATCAAAATATGCCCAAAATTAGGTTAGAGACATCATATGCGTATGATGTCATTTTGCTCAATTTTGGTCAAGATTCAATATTTAAGCTTTTCACAGTGTTTGTAATAATGTTGTCAAGTCAAATTTGAAAAATCACTTCACCAAGTGCCAAAAGACATTATATGCGTATGATGTCTTTTGTCCCAGATTTTGCCAGTTTTCAATTTTAAGCTTTCTCAAGTGTTTATCTTTGAGTTTCAAGTGTTTTATCAAGTTTGAATGCAAAAATAAGCCATATTAGGCTTTTCTTGGCAATTTTCCGATTTTTGACTTACTTGAGGTCAGATGTGATCCAAATGACATGAAACTTGAAATACAAGCTCTAGACAACTAGTATAAAGGATCTGTGTTAGCAAAATATCAAAATATGCCTAGAATTAGGTTAGAGACATCATATGCGTATGATGTCTTTTCGCTCAATTTTGGTCAAGATTCAATATTTAAGCTTTTCACAGTGTTTGTAACAATGTTGTCAAGTCAAATTTGAAAAATCACTTCAACAAGTGCCAAAATACATTATATGCGTATGATGTCTTTTGTCCCAGATTTGCCCAATTTTCAATTTTAAGCTTCTCCAAGTGTTTATCTTTGAGTTTCAAGTGTTTTTATCAAGTCTGAATGCAAAAATGAGCTCTGAATCAATTTTCCCTATTCTTTACGTTTTTTGCACTCTAACTTGGTATTTTGAGTTTCTAGGGTTGTTAAAGCCCTTGTTTTAAGTTGATCTTAGGGTATAACCCCCCTTCTGAACACTCTGGTAATGTCACATTTTCTGTTTTGGTCTCTGTTTAGCCCTTAAAACATCATACGTGTATGATGTCTAAAGTTGTAGAATTCCAGTTTTTCAACACAGAACTCTTCCAAGAGCTCTCCTAAGTGCTCATCAACACTCAGTCTCACAAAAAATTTCTTTGAACTTTGTTTGTGCAAGTTTCACTGCCAAATCAATGATTTAGCGATCTAACATGCAAACAAACACATCAAGAAAATAAATCACTGATTAATAGCTCTAGATCAGGATCAAATCAAGTCCTACCTAAGCTACTTCTAATCATAAAATGGGTTTTTGCAATTGTGAGTATAAAGAGATTCACTCCCACACACGGACTAGTAAATACCTCAATCTCAACAACCAATCGACACCAACAAAAATCAATCTAATCTAAACTAAAAAGTTGTCAAACGCGAAAGACCCAGGAATATAATACCACAGGCTTCCTAGTACCTCTCAAAGATCCTTGGAGTCCACCACTCCTAGACCTTTCTAACTAAAATATACAAAGTAGCAAAACAAATCACCTCATAGTATTGGTCTAAGGTCACCTATTTAGGGCTCTCGTCCTCGGCAACGGTGCCAAATATTGTGGCGGTTACGTCGCTAGCGGTGGCTATGATAGCGAGAACTCAACCGACAAACAAGAATGTCAGACGAGGACGGAGCTTGACCCGCAGGCGTATGGAAACAAATAGATGAGTGTCAAATCACCTACTCGACCTTCTAACGACAATCACTACCAAGGAAATCAAATCTAAGTTCTCAAATACGCAAGTGACTGAAATTCGTACTACGAACAAATGCTATCCGAAACATGATATAGAGTCATCGAATCAGCCTCAAACTCAAAGGGGGTCTCTACACTAGGTAAGGACAATACCCTATGAATCTACAATACAATCTCAACTTGTAACCACTCCGTGCGGTAAACGCGTATGAAGACAGAGCAAAAAATATAGGTGACCGAATCTCGACTCCGATGGTACTAATGTGTAGCTCTACTCGCTGCGGTTCTATAGATATATGGCATGCTCAATTTTGATGTCGGGGGATATGGGTTCGCTACGTGAGCCGGGCAGGCGCCGGGCCTTTGGCTGTGGGAGGTGTGAAAGAGAGAGAACAAGAACAACTGATAACTCTGTCAATCACCGCAATCATCAATTCATGGATTAAAGATTTGAGTACAACGTAATTCTTAGCCAAGGCGGGCTGTTAGCAGCATCGTCACTTGGATCATCTGCTAATTAGGAGTTTAAGCTCCCGTTTACAGGATTAGCCGAGCCGTTAACGACACCGGACTTAACAAAATTCTAATGTAATCTTTAACGGATGACGGTGATGGAAATTATCTCTTGTCGCTTTACCTGCTTCAAGTCCCATTAAATTCTGCAAGCTTCAATTCAATTTACTGCCTCAATCATCAAGCTTCATTTATTACCAATTATCCTGTATCTTCTCGCTTTATGCACTTTGGACTGGCTTATCTGCTGATCACGAGCTTCATCTTCACCTTTAGTCGACTTGCTTCGAGTCCCTTAACCCCTGCTTATTTGCCTCGACTTACTCCCTTTGTTGCTTCGACTTCGACAAGACTTTCTTGCTTTGATTGTCCAAGCTTTCCCTTCCTTAGTGCTTCACCGGCTTCAAGCCTGGAGCCTGTTCTCCACAGTCGAGAGAGAGAGAGAGATCCCCTTTTGCTTGGATTCGATTGAAGGTTAAGAGAGAAAAAAAAACCTTGCTTAGCTTCCCCTCTTGCTTAACTTCGATGGAAATCAAGGAGAAGCCTTAGCTTCGATGGAGTCCAAGGAGGCTTGCTTTGATGGCGTTCAAGGAAACTTGCTTTGATGGCGTTCAAGGAGGCAAGCCCTCCCTTTGATGGAGATCGAGGAGATCGAGAGGAAGCTCTCCCTAGTCTTGCTCTTCCCCTTAAGCCTTCGTGGGTTTGAATTCCCTCCTTCTTCTTTACGTTTTGCTCTCCTCGAGCTCTCCTCGCTTCTTGCATCCAATACCCTTGCATGCCATAAAAGCCTTCTATAATTAGCGTGTGTCTTCCCTTAGCAATGGCGCCCGGCGCCAATGACGTGGCAGGGGAACGCTCGCGATGACGTGGCAGTAGAATTTCGAGCAGCTCCAAAATCTCTGCGAGCGGCACCGAAAGGCAGAGCCTCGCCGAGCTGTGCGTTTCACGACTCTTCACCACCCTCAACAGACCGCTACCGCGCGCGGTACGAGTCTATCTCCTCCTGCCTGCGGATCCCGTCGCTGCCTGCGCTGCTTTTCCCTCTTTCTTTCATTCTTTTTTTTTGATTACACACCAATTCCCTTCATTTACCCCATTGGGCGGGCTATGCTTGGGCCGCCATAGCTTTAGTGGGAGGCCATGCCATGGGCTATGTTGGGCGGCCACAGCTTTTGTGTTGGGCGGGCGGCCCTAGTGGGCACCACATTGCATACATGCCGGCCAAACAATTTCAAGCACGACATTTTGCATAACTACCGCCGAGGCTTGCCAAGGTTCTCCATTGGGCGGTCGTAATCATTGTAAAGGCATAATATTTGGCACAAATGCCGACCAAAGCAGTGCTGCTAAGCACAAAGTTTTCTCTCAGCATCTCTCAGCTAACAATATCATCGTGAATTTACTTCCCCGTAACAAGGTCCTGAGAATAGTGCCACATGTCCCCAAGATGGAAATATAAGTGATTGCATTTGGTGAAAGACATTTCCTTTGCACTTGGTTGTTTATTACTTGTATCAGCTTCTCAGATAATGCCAAAATTATCCAGCTCAACGCAGTGCCGACAACAGCTGACACCGGCCTCAATCCATATTATCTCATGAACCCGGACTCGGTTTGGCGAGCCGTTAACTCCTTTAGACTTCTCAAACTGCATAGAACGCATACGAACCCTACTAAGGTAGCCAAAATTCTCAGATGGCACTCCGACCGAGCGGACCGGACTGGCACGGAATCGGCCCCCGGTGAATCTTTAACTGTCCATATCTTGGCAACCGTAACTCCGATTGCTGATCTGAAAAGACCGACATGCTCCACAAAGTGAGCACTTCAGGCCCGTGCATTCATTTCATTTCTGTCACCTTATCTGCAGTTGCCCAATCCGGTACGGATCTGCATTAACTCAAACTTCAAAGTGCCATAACTTCTTCACCGTAGCTCCAATCGACGAGCCGTAAAGACAGGCTGGTAGAGCACTTCAAGCACTACTATTCTAGATCATAATCTCTCATCTATGTTCATTGCAAGAATACTCATTTTTGGCATCATTGAGGCATCTGTTGGCCCTTCTAAGCTGCATCTGGCATACATTAATCATTAGACTTGGCCTGTTAACAAGCCCTCATCACTGACCATTAATCAAGTAGGCTTCAAAGAAGCTTAGCTTACATTTCTCTGCTCTTTTTCTCATCATGACAGCGGAGCTGCATGACATTCACCCCCTATCAACCTGCACTGCCTCCGGTCTGTGCCAATAGCACTTCAATCTGCATCTGCTACAGGTACCTTAAGTTCTTTCCATCATCAGACTCACATTACTGGTAAACCTATGAAAAACAAAATAAGGCTTATACCCTATCATCAATGTTTTAGCTTAATCATTAGGTAGTTGTCCATCAAAAATCTCTGAACTGTATCTGCCGTATCTTCAAAGCACTCAATCATGGATAACTTGCTTAGTGAACCCCGCCAGACTCAAGTGCTCCAGTTAATGATGCACACAGCTTGACCATTAAGTTCTCTCTTAAGGAGCCCTGTCAAGCTCAAGTATGCCTTACTCTGTCTGCACATGGAATGGCCGTCAAGTCCTTTACCTCAAATTCTGTTAGCAGAACCAACTCAAAAGATGTGAAGATACTTCATTAATTGTCCAAAGAAGTTAGCTGGAAGCCTGCCATGTTATCTTATTGAATGCATAACCAAACACTCTTCTAACTTGACATAATCTAGAAAACAAAACCTTGCATCATGCAGCTTGCTACATCAGGCATCTGGTATCCTCTGCATCTGCAACTTGCACTTTAGTAACCCCCAGGATCAAATGGGATAATAAGGAATTTTTCACACACTGGAGGAACATAATTTCCACATAAGCATACATTTCCTGTATCAATCAACATCAAGCATTTCTGGTGAAAATATGCTACCCTTGGTTCAAATAGCACGCAATTACTATGCATTTTGATCAATATCCATCCATATTGAATCTGCTTATGAATATCCTTAGAATCTCCTGGATCAAACACCATCGAGATCACATAGCATTGATGGGCTCCGCAATATACTAGAGATTCACCTGAAGCATAATGCAACACCCACATCTCATAAAATTTTGGCAACTTAAGCTCGTTACCAAAAAGAATTAAAGAAATCTGGCTCCCTTTTACTGACAGCCAAGACATCACTGACATAAGCATCAATAGGAATAGCATCCAAATCCAGCCACATCTGGCACATTGTCCAAGCAAATGAAAAACCATGTGCATGTTATGCCGTGTCAAGGATGATTTAGGATCATCACCCCCTCTAGCTTCATAGCCATCTCGAAAAAACTTGGGAGTCTCTCAACCTGTATCATCAGACGAATTTTCACCTGTTGGGATTTTAGCTTGATCATGAAAGACAGCTTTATCCTGTAGATCTTCATCAATAGCATCCTCGGGAAAAGCACCCTTGTAAGTCTCAACATTAATCAAAACTGTAGGAGTTATCTCCTCATGCAGTCCATCTACAAGCATAGATGTAAAATCCCTGTCGATAAACTGTTCACAATCAGTATGATCCAAGAAATCTTCGTACTCATCGATATCATCCTCTGCTTCCTCATCTGCATCCATGTTACTTAGCAATACATTATAGAGCTGTAAAGGCTCATCTGGCACCCCCTCTGAAGAGGTATATGCATCAGAAAGCTCTTCTATACTGTCATAAACATCTCCTTCAGATCTAGACAGAAATTCATCGATTATAGCATCCTCTTCTGTGATAGCAACATTTGCAAGCATATTGTTAGTAGCAATCATAGGTTCATTGACATCCTCAGGCTCATCCTGTGCTGGGTCCACAATTTTAGTCACTTCATCAGCTATTGTGTATATAATAGCTTTATTTATGCAATCATCTTTAGTAGACATGTTATCCTGCTCGGCAGCTATAGTGCAAATAGCTTCAGTAACATCCTGTAGAGGTTCATCTGCTTGATAAACTCTTTCAGAATAACCCATGTCAAGATCAACAGCTTGCGAACCGCTTGCTGCACTGTCTATGTCTTCACTGGAACCATTATTAGAGGTAGCGTTCATGCGAGCAATCTTTGAAAAAAAATCATATAAATGTGTTCTAGCATTAAATTCATTGTTTAACTTTTCTTCGTTGCTCAAATTAAGCTCCTCTGAAACTGAATCTGCTACTTCCAGCTCAACATTCTCTTTGGCTTTACCTTTTGCAGAAATATGCTCCCAGAATTCATCATAGTTTAGGATCTGCATCTGATCCCCTTCACCTTTATTGAAGACAACCTTATTTCGTTCAGTCATCTCCTTTATTTCCCGATCTAGAATCCTTGAGCTTTCGTAAATAAATTCCTCTGCAAAATACTCCCACCGTGTGGGATATTCTTCTGCCAGTTCTTGAACCTGCTTTTTAAAACCCGAGTTTACAACCTCCTCAAAAGCTGCAATCATCCGATCTTCTGGAACATTTTGGCTCTTCATCTTAGCTTCGTAACATGCAATAAAACCTTCTGGATCATATCCCTGAAAATTATAATATTGCTCTCGAACAGCATCAAGTGCTAGCTCTACAGCATCATCAATCTGCTTCTTTATATGCATGGATTTGGCTTCCTGCAGACATCCCTGAACTAATTTCATCATTTTTGGTAAATCTGTAACTGCCAGATTTGTATCAAATCCATTCGCATTGAAATCTTCAATAAAATTCTTTAACTGTTCTGACATCTCCATATTTACCTCCCACCCCGGCTCGTTTCGCGTCGAGTTCACCAAAGATATCGGGGGATATGGGTTCGCTACGTGAGCCGGGCAGGCGCCGGGCCTCTGGCTGTGGGAGGTGTGAAAGAGAGAGAACAAGAACAACTGATAACTCTGTCAATCACCGCAATCATCAATTCATGGATTAAAGATTTGAGTACAACGTAATTCTTAGCCAAGGCGGGCTATTAGCAGCACCGTCACTTGGATCATCTGCTAATTAGGAGTTTAAGCTCCCGTTTACAGGATTAGCGGAGCCATTAACGACACCGGACTTAACAAAATTCTATTGTAATCTTTAACGGATGACGGTGATGGAAATTATCTCTTGTCGCTTTATCTGCTTCAAGTCCCATTAAATTCTACAAGCTTCAATTCAGTTTATTGCCTCAATCATCAAGCTTCATTTATTACCAATTATCCTGTATCTTCTCGCTTTATGCACTTTGGACTGGCTTATCTGCTGATCACGAGCTTCATCTTCACCTTTAGTCGACTTGCTCCCAGTCCCTTAACCCCTGCTTATTTGCCTCGACTTACTCCCTTGGTTGCTTCGAATTTGACAAGACTTTCTTGCTTTGATTGTCCAAGATTTCCCTTCCTTAGTGCTTCACCGGCTTCAAGCCTGGAGCCTGTTCTCCACAGTCGAGAGAGAGAGAGAGATCCCCTTTTGCTTGGATTCGATTGAAGGTTAAGAGAGAAAAAAAAACCTTGCTTAGCTTCCCCTCTTGCTTAACTTCGATGGAAATCAAGGAGAAGCCTTAGCTTCGATGGAGTCCAAGGAGGCTTGCTTTCATGGCGTTCAAGGAAACTTGCTTTGATGGCGTTCAAGGAGGCAAGCCCTCTCTTTGATGGAGATCGAGGAGATCGAGAGGAAGCTCTCCCTAGTCTTGCTCTTCCCCTTAAGCCTTCGTGGGTTTGAATTCCCTCCTTCTTCTTTACGTTTTGCTCTCCTCGAGCTCTCCTCGCTTCTTGCATCCAATACCCTTGCATGCCATAAAAGCCTTCTATAATTAGCGTGTGTCTTCCCTTAGCAATGGCGCCCGGCGCCAATGACGTGGCAGGGGAACGCTCGCGATGACGTGGCAGTAGAATTTCGAGCAGCTCCAAAATCTCTGCGAGCGGCACCGAAAGGCAGAGCCTCGCCGAGCTGTGCGTTTCACGACTCTTCACCACCCTCAACAGACCACTACCGCGCGCGGTACGAGTCTATCTCCTCCTGCCTGCGGATCCCGTCGCTGCCTGCGCTGCTTTTCCCTCTTTCTTTCTTTCTTTTTCTTTTGATTACACACCAATTCCCTTCATTTACCCCATTGGGCGGGCTATGCTTGGGCCGCCATAGCTTTAGTGGGAGGCCATGCCATGGGCTATGTTGGGCGGCCACAGCTTTTGTGTTGGGCGGGCGGCCCTAGTGGGCACCACATTGCATACATGCCGGCCAAACAATTTCAAGCACGACATTTTGCATAACTACCGTCGAGGCTTGCCAAGCTTCTCCATTGGGCGGTCGTAATCATTGTAAAGGCATAATATTTGGCACAAATGCCGACCAAAGCAATGCTGCTAAGCACAAAGTTTTCTCTCAGCAGCTCTCAGCTAACAATATCATCGTGAATTTACTTCCCCGTAACAAGGTCCTGAGAATAGTGCCACATGTCCCCAAGATGGAAATATAAGTGATTGCATTTGGTGAAAGACATTTCCTTTGCACTTGGTTGTTTATTACTTGTATCAGCTTCTCAGATAATGCCAAAATTATCCAGTTCAACGCAGTGCCGGCAACAGCTGACACTGGCCTCAATCCATATTATCTCATGAACCCGTACTCAGTTTGGCGAGCCGTTAACTCCTTTAGACTTCTCAAACTGCATAGAACGCATACGAACCCTGCTGAGGTAGCCAAAATTCTCAGATGGCACTCCGACCGAGCGGACCGGACTGGCACGGAATCAGCCCCGAGTGAATCTTTAACTGTCCATATCTTGGCAACCGTAACTCCGATTGCTCATCTGAAAAGACCGACGTGCTCCACAAAGTGAGCACTTCAGGCCCGTGCATTCATTTCATTTCTGTCACCTCAGCTGCAGTTGCCCAATCCGGTACAGATCTGCATTAACTCAAACTTCAAAGTGCCATAACTTGTTCACCGTAGCTCCAATCGACGAGCTGTAAAGACAGGCCGGTAGAGCACTTCAAGCACTAGAGTTCTAGATCATAATCTCTCATCTGTGGTCACTTCAAGCATACTCATTTTTGGAATCATTGAGGCATCTGTTGGCCCTTCTAAGCTGCATCTGACATACATTAATCATTAGACTTGGCATGTTAACAAGCCCTCATCACTGACCATTAATCAAGTAGGCTTCAAAGAAGCTTATCTTACATTTCTCTGCTCTTTTTCTCATCATGACAGCGGAGCTGCACGACACCGACACACAGGTAGGGAGAAAACTCACATAGAAGCTCGTGGGAGCTCACCTCGTGTAGAAGCCGAATGCGCGCACGGTTGGTATCGATGTGTAGCTCTCGCCGTTGCTAACACAATGGCGGTGTCGCTTTTCCAATAGCAGTTCCGTAGCTCGCGTAGCAAGAGAATAAACTCTCTCTCTCTCTCACTCTCTCTTAGACACAGTCACGGGGCTCAAAAACTCACCTTGATTAATGATTCAGAATTGTCCTCTTAGGTTTACAAAAATTTGCTCTTATACCTCAGCCTTGGAGGTGTGAAAACATCTGTAATCTAATTACATAAGCAGGTGAAACTACTTGGGGAATACAAGCTGGAAACTCAATTGAGTCTCGCTAATTACAATGAATCGGCTCCATGAAGAAAATGAAATGTTGGAAAGATATTTATTACAAGAAGTGTTTACAAAAACATGAGTGTGAGCAAAAATGTATAGGTGTGGTTCTCCGCTCAACATTAGGTTAGAGCTAGCGTCAAATTAATAGTAGAGAAAACACAATCGAACTTCGAAGATGACTCATGTACTTCTAAAAACGCAAACGGACTTTGGTTAGGTTAGGTTTAGGTTATAAGTTAGGTTACACTAAGTTAGGTTAGATTAGATTATATGTTAGGTTAGAGCTAGTGCCAAATTAATAGTAGAAAAAATGCAGTCGGACTTCAAAAGTGCACACGGACTTCAAGAACCTTAATATACAATCATTGACCAATAAAGACGAGATTATTACCCTGTGATTTTAATCTCCATGCACCTCTAGACCGAGGTGTGCGGGGATTGGACCTGGCTAGAGAATGTGAGGTTGTTAGAGCTAGCAAAAAATAGTTGAAAAAAAGCAATCAAACTTCAAAAGTGCACACAGACTTCAAGAACTTTAATATATAGTCATTGACCAATAAAGACGAGATTATTACCCTGTGGTCCTAATCTTTGTGCACCTCTAGACCGAGGTGTGCGGGGATCGGGCCTGGCTAGAGAATGTGAGGTTGTTAAAGCTTGTCATGTACTTAGTAGTGTGTAGTTATAACAACTAGAGTGTTTTAATTATTTGTTGCATCATTGGTAGATAAAGTATCAACGATAGGATGGCGTGTCCTTTTGCGCATTGCAACCATTAGATCTTTCAAAAACAAAAAAATTGCAACCAATACATATGTAATCACGGTCTCTTTCTGATAGAGCAAGTACAAGACCTGCGTTATCAATCTCATGGTCTAGAGATTGAAGGTCAAAGTCCGCAAGTAGGCATTTTTCCAACTTCATCCTAGAGAAGACGATTTTCAAATGAGAAGCCATTGAATAAGTCCTCCCAGCTAATACCTAAAGAGGAATTTCAAGAAGTAGAGATGGAACAGATGTTGGACGCGTTCTTTGACATGGATTCCAACATAGAAGGTGACAACATTGAACACAGTACTGTGGACCAACCTCAGCCATCCCGTTCAAATCGATGGCATGATAGCAACGATGAAGAGGGCGAGATGATGCAAAGTCTTGCACGCATGCCGCTCTACACTGGTGCAAAAATCTTAGTTCTCTGTACCGCGTTGGCAATGCTTAATTTGCAGTCTATCTATGGTTGGTCTGACACCTCAGTCATAGAGCTTTTCAGGTAAACATATTTTATCCTAAGCATGGTAATGTGCAAATTACAGTTCATGTAAAGTGATCAAAGGGCTCACTTGTTCATGTAACGTCAGGTTGCTGAATGAGAAAATCTTGCCAAAAGGGAATCACATACCCCCTACCCATCCAACCACTAAAAATCTTCTTATTGTCTCCGCACTTGGACTTATTATCCACTCCTACCCTTAATTCATTGGCATCAGACGCGCTCCCATCTTCATTGCTCATGTCTTATAGGGCATAAGTCATAAAGATCACTTGCAAGAGAAGGATCCAAGATTTCCTTCGAGTCACTGTTTTTTTTCTCAGAAGTAGTGCTATATAGAGGTTGATGTCTATAGCTACCAAGCCGCACACCCCGAGGACTTAGAAAGCTTTCAAGAAAAAATTTGGCCCAAGTTACATGCCTTCAGACATCTTGCTTCTGATTGCAGCTTCTGGCAGAGTGGGGTATGTTGAAATTCTTGCCATGAAAACCCTAGTTGATTATAACTTGAAATTTCTTGACATCTCTCAATAGGTGTCTCTTCTCAAGCTGATAACCTTGGAGGTTCGTTGTGTCTTAGGACTACCATCGCCACCAAAGGAAGATTGTTTGTCCAAGAGCTTTTGGACATGCTGTGGTCGGCTACGAACTGATGGAAGAAATCTAACCCTAATTTTTTGTGCAAGTTTCAAGATGGAAAGTCATTCAACTTTTTGATCTCGGATGATGTCGAGATTGATTTTTAAGTTTGACACAAGGAAAATTTATCCTTGCAAAGGTCTTTCAACACTCTCGTGCATGGAAGCACATAGAGGAAAGTTGGCCTACATTTAAGAACGAGCCTTGATGTATGATTTGGCAATGGACGGAGTAAACCCATTCAGATTATGGATTTTGTCATGGAGCACGTGGCCTATTTGTCTAGTTAATTATAATCTTCCACCATGGCTCGCTATCAAGAAGGGCCATCTATTGTTGTCATTGATCATCCCAGGAAAGTACAAAGTAAAGAACATGGACGTTTATCTGGCACCACTTATAGAAGAGCTCCAAATCTTGTGGACAGGAACTGATGTGATTGATATATCCCAACCAATCGGACGGCGGAATGTACATGTGCAAGGCATTCCCATGTGGACCATGCACGATTGGCCAGGCTCCGGTGAGTGCTCACGTAAGTGTCTTTAAAACCCTCACACACATGCGATTCATGGCTATGTCAATGCTTTTTTATTTTAATTTTGTTTGTCAAAGGGATCGCCCCGAGGGTATCATGGCCAAAGGATGGCTTGTACAAGAGTCTCTTGTCCTCATCAGTGGATTTTTTTGTCTTAATTGATGCAGAGATGCCCCGAGTGTGGACTACTGAGGTCAACTTCAAGGCGACAGGGGACGAGCCACAGGGACAAGGCATCTTTAGGAAGATGGACATCACAATGCAAGAAAAGGTTATGAGATTTTGCCTTCTCAACTCAGACATCATGCAAAAGTGGCTAGAGAGGTACGAGGGGGAAAAGCAACAACGTTTGATAGATCGCCTTCAATTCAAGCGCAACCGTGCAACTAGAAACCTTCCTTTTCTAGATCATCTTCAAAAATTTCTTGACTTTCCAACTGGGCAGTGGCTAGATACGACACTCTCAGAGGCAAAGAGGAATGGAATGTTGATTATTGAAGAGGAAGAGGAGATGTCAAGGGGTTGCGATTGGCATGTATATTTCACAACTCTCTTTTCGAGCTCCACATGAAGATTAGTTTGCTTTAATAACTTTTAGTCTGTTTCAATTTTGTGGCTACAATATCACAAATATGGAGCTTTGTGGTCGCATGGGAAGCACTTCAGAGTGCAACGGATCAACAAACAAAGGGTCACTTTTGACAGTGGTGTTAGGTTAAGCTTCATCCAAGAAAGTAGGAGTAGTGCTAGGGATGAGAATACAAAGACTAGCCAGCTTGAATACTTTGGCTACATCCAACACATCTTGAAGATTATCTTTAGAAAGTTTGATATGTTTATCTTTGATGTCAAGTGGCTCAAAGTTATTACCAGCGGCCCTAATGTGTGTAAAGACAAGAGTGGATTGATTCAAGTGAACTCTAGGCGGGTGTAGATAGATGTGCGACATACATTCGTACT
Organism: Adiantum capillus-veneris; assembly: GCF_014529385.1. Lineage (NCBI taxonomy): Eukaryota > Viridiplantae > Streptophyta > Polypodiopsida > Polypodiales > Pteridaceae > Adiantum > Adiantum capillus-veneris. The sequence goes on from NC_140939.1 coordinate 36,190,165, forward strand.
TTCGCAACATTGTGAACAAGTTGTGTTCATACACGATCCACTATGGATAGAAAATGATGAGAATGATCTGTCTAAACCCAGCTCGCTCTATGTCGTTCAAATTGCTCCATGTAGCAAGCAAGTGTGCAAAGGATTCTATGTTGAGCTCGAAGAGGTGATTCATGAACAAAGCGCAGGACTGACTCCAGCTTTAAGTTTATATTTTGAGGTGGATGTCAGCATTGAGCAAGTTTCTAAACCTAGAGATGAGGTGTCAAATAGTGAAGCTGATGCGGAGAGCGACGAAGAAGTAGAGTTTGATGACAAAAATGCAGAAGTACAAATTGAGATAGACATCTTTGGTGCATTAAATCTCATAGAGGATGAGAGATTAACTAATGAATTTTTCTAGGAAACCTTTTGTAAAGCTCTTTTTATAGTCTATAATACACTTTAGATGTTGTCATTTGTGTAGCAGTTTTGTTGATTTGTTATTTGTATTGATTAAGCATTTCTTACGTAAACTAACGTATTTTGTGGGTGTTGTTTGTATGATTAGCCATGGCCGATGACGATGAGCCATACTCTCCTAGTTTTAGTTTTCCTGTCACTCCGGCCGGCATGTCACCCGAGCAGATGGGCTCGTTTTTGTCTCAGTTCACACCAGAGCAGATCGTGATGGCACAACACCTTTGGGATGTAGGTCCCTCTAGACCTACTACGGCATACCCTACGTGCGGGACTAGTGTGGTCCCTACACCGAGCGGACCCACACCTCAGTCTAGTGTGACCCCTACGCCTAGGACTCGTGTGCCCCCTACACTGATGGGTGGTTCATCCTCGAGACGAGGTAGGAGTTGTTTTGGAGGTGGTGGTTGCTATGGTAGCGGTTTTACCAATGCGTCCACACCACCAAGAGAGCGTCCACCACTCTCTTCAGTAGATAGTTCACCGATGGGCACACCACGTACACCTTGGGGATCACATGAGCATGATCCTAGCAAGGTGTACAAGAGCAAGAATGGGGTTGTTGTGGCAGATAGGATCAGAAAGGCTATGCGATAGAGGATTCTTTAAAATTTAATTTGGTCGCTCTGTGATGGAGATTTGGGATAACCTCGATCTTGAGAGAAATAATTACATCATTGACGCCATTCAGAGAGAGTAAAGGCCGGTAGAGAGGTACGATCAAGTCTCGAACAAATGGATTTTGAGAGTGGTCAAGTCCACAATGTCACACCGTCGGTCAGAGGTGAGAGACATGTACAATGATGGCAGTCCCAAGCAGGCATGGTTGGACGCAGAGGAGTGGACGGGGATTTCACGAGAGACACAAGACAATACTCAGAGATTTCAACAGCAGAGAGATGCAGCCAGAGCACGTTTGGAGTCTGTTGGAGCGTCACATCTTGGGAGTGGAGGCTACGATATGCTTCGACATGTGTTTGTAAGTATTATATGTATGCTTTAAATTATTCATAATATATATGCTATTTGAAGATTTATCTAATGATTAAACCATAATTTTGCAGGAAGTTGCCGTGAAGCGCCTTCTGACATGCCAAGAGGAGAAATATGGGTACAAGCATGGATTTGTGTCCCTTTTGACCCAGTTGCAGAAGGAAGGAGAGGATGTCGATTGGGAGGCATTACCATAAGGGTCTTCTCACTCAGTGATTGTTTGCATATGTACAATTTTGAGGTGCTTATGTTTATGGTTTATGGTTATGTTTATGGTATGGCACAGATGTTATGGTTAAGGTTTGACAATCAACTTAAGATTATGGTTTTGGTATGATGGTATGAAAATCATATGATGGTTATGGTTATGGTTGTGCAATGATGGTATGGAAATTATGGTTATGGTATGACAAGCAAGTTATGGTAATGGTTATCGTATGGCAAACATGTTATGTTTATGGTTTTACAGGTTTCGACTCATGTTCTAATTATGTTAACAACTTATGTCATTCTTATAATTTTGCTCATTGCCATACACTCGCTCTTTAGCGTCAGCTTGTAGGTGGAGTGCGGTTGCTTGTGCACTCTTCCTTTGGGCAGAGAGGGTTGTTTCTTTTGCTGCAGTACATGTAGCATTAGTTCCGAGCCCTCTCTACCCAAAAAAAATTTGCAGGTTTGGTCATTTGTAGAAGCAACGGTATGAGCATCGAAATATACTATACAAATACCGGTGTTTATTACGTTGTCTATTTCAACGCGTATTTGAAGGTTTATTCCGACATAAGCTATACCGATGGTCATACTCACACTACGATACTGGCATCTCTTACGAGGCCTATTTTAGTGCTTTTTAGTTTAAAAAGTAACTTTATTTCATCGGTACCTGCACCGATTTTGTGGAACGTCTTGTAGTGTCTCATCCATGGCTATAGTCACATAGAGAGACTAAAGAATGTTATTGAAAATTCAAATAATTAGCTTCAGGTACTCACACAAAATTTGCACAGCTAAAACCATTACTTCAGTATTTGAAAAACCATCAGCAACATTGTCATCAAGAATTTTATCATGTAGAGAATATAGATCTTCAAGATCATTATCAAAACTCATAGAAGAATCCTTATAGTTGAAAAGATCTTGTAATTTAAAAAATATATCGTTGCAATTTAACTGAGACTCCATAAACTCTTGATCCTATGACTGTGAAGACTCAAAAAATTGTCCTACTAATTTATTTTAGGTCCAATCTGATCTAAATTGGAGCTACACAACAATATATTAGCATCTTTCTCACCATATCCAAACAAAATATAATGAACTTGTCCATGGTTCTGTGAGGGCCATGCCCGGGGACCACCGGCTGTACCATTTCCAAATGGATACACCGTGATCTCCAACATCCCTCCCGCTTGAGACTGACACCAAGACAGGACTCCTCCTACTCTTCGATGCCAACTCAAGGGGGTGATAGCATTCACTTTCTCTCATATGGATCCCTTAGCCCCGAAGAGCCTTTGCTTACTGGTCAAACTTACCAATCAAAGTCATCAGGCTAACTTGGAACTCAACCTTCCAGGGTCAATTGGTGGGAGTTCTCTAATTCACCCTTGGTTCAAGGTCATTGACGATTTTTTCCCGGTTATGACCGAGCACAACCATCAATGCGTTCCCCTAAGGTGAGTGTATTATAATCTACATGAATCCCTTGATCCCAAGTTTTTATCCTGCTCCGTAGATCGGAATCCCTTTGCCCCGCTCTTGACTTTACTTCTAGGACAACATAAAATTGAATTCAACTTTTTGGCCAACAAATTAACCCTCTGGAATCCGCCCACCCACCGAACTGTTTGATAAATGCACCTTCCTAAGGTATTACTAGGATACTAGAAACAACATTTCAATCATGTCAAACCAAGAATACAATTCAAGCATTTGAAAGCAGAATGCAAACTGTTGCATACCCTTGCAAATGTGCATTTATCATGTCATTCCCACCTTTTTTCCTTTATAGAATATTTTTACTTCCATTAGGAAGAGAACGTGTCCTCGATTTCGAAAAAAGATGCATTAATTGGAATCTTTTGAAGATGCCTGAAGGTAAAGGCGCACGACGACGTACGACGACAAAAGGAGTAGAAAGAAGCGAGCTGAAAGGGCCCTGTGGTGTCAAGGCAAGGGGCGTAGGCAGGAGGCACTAGCTAAGGGCAAGGTAAACCATGAAGAGCTCCAAACGCGAAGGGGTAGGATGGACGCAGTTACTTTTTTTATATACATAAGGCTTCAAGCCTAAGACACCGAGCAGTTCCGGTTGGGATGGTTAGAGTAGTGATTAGTTTACTCAGTCTACGCGTGAGTTCAACTCTCTATAAATACTAGAAGAGCTTTTGCTCCAAAATGAGGAGAATGAAATAAATCTCAAAGGGTTGAAATGTTAATCACCTCCATAATCTCATGGCAAATAAAGAGGCCCTCCTAGACCCCATCCTCTTTATAATGATTTTTCCTTTAATATTAGTAAAATTATCTAGTTATATTTCAAGCAATCACATATACTTCTCCAGGAATATCCATATCCTCGTCCCAGGACTCGGGTATCCTGTCCCCTCCACCACGTGTGGAGGCGGTGCCTTTACACAGATTTCGATTCTTATTTTTTCTTTATCTTGTGTGGGAAAGGCTTCAAAAAATATATACTTTAGGTTTCTTTTAAATCAACAATCCCGAGAAGAAGAGCAAAGGTCTGGATGATGAGGACAATTGCGGAATAGCCCCTTTAGGTTCCTATCCTTTCTAGGGTTCCTTTTTACCAAACAATTTAAAGAGTTCCTTAATTAAATCACATCCTCCTCCCTTATCATGATCCTCCTCCCTTATCATGATCCCTTCATGGATCCTTTTTCCTTCCTCCTTTTCCCATCGGCATTATCAGGCCTACCCGGACTAGGCCGATTTCTAGATGCATCCGTGGGTTCCATCCACCTGGCTGAGACACACTCCCATTCAATCCCATTTCTAGGGAAATGAATGAACCCGAGCTCAAAACATAGACCAATGATTATAAGTCCTAGCCAAAAAGGACCATCTCTCGTTTAGTATCCCACAGGTAAACACCTGTGCCGGCCTTTTTCCAAACTTGAAGACAAGTTCACACTTAAATCTCTATGTTATGCTTGGGCTATCCACGTCAATCTTCTCGGTAAAGTTTTTAATCCTAGTTTAAATTTAGATTAAGCTCCTTGAATTATAATCGCTTAATTCCTATTTGTGTTTAATCTTCTACTCAAACAAGACCTTAGAAATCAACGAATCTCTTGGAAATTTAAGGTTTTGTCTCGATGAAAGTTTTGAGTTAACCCCGACTTCGATGAATCCCATTTTGGTCCCCTTTCATCATTTTCCATCCATGGGGCATCTCCATGGAAGTGATGGGAGTTTTATGTTTAAGCAACACGATCACGACATCCAAAGAGCTATCCCCTTACTCCCCCCTTCGAATTTGCAAAACAAAACTAAAATGAACAATGTATATGCTTTATATAATGAGTTTTTCTAGGTGCTTCTATTCTTGGTACACACAAAACTTTGAAATGCACCCACTTTCAATCTTGGACAATTAATCAGAAACTTTCTTTGAGTGCTTATGCAAGAGTGAAACCCTTCTATACATGGTAGTGTAAAAATTATGAAGTTCCTAAGAGTGGACATGCTAGTGTATTGTAAAATATGCATGTATTAGGGTATGAATGATTAAAAAATTATTCTTTAATAAGGTATTTAGGAGTACCTTTACTACCGTGGAGAGGATTAACTATGCTGCTAGAAGAGGCTTATGGTTTCGGAACTTTCCATTTGGTAAGAGGAAAAAGAGGGGATGACTTATGGAATTTAAGTAAGCATCGAAGTAAATCTCTTTCAAGAATGAGAAATAACAAGATAACCTTACCGTAGTGAGCATATGGTAGGGTATTCTCCTTGCTTTGGAACAACAACGATGAAGTGTATTGACGTATCTGGTTCTTTTCCGCTTCACTTTGCTTGAAAACCACCGATTTGGCTATGGGAATAAAGAGAGCTTAAGAAAATTCAAGCTATGGAAAGCTTGTAAGCTAAGAGAGAGAAGGTGAAGAGTGTAATGGTAAATTGGATTATGGTTATGGTTGCTCTTGAGGAGAGAGGGTAGTGTAGGGCTGTGTGTGAAGGAGGATTAGCTTTGGCTTTCATAGCTCACTATCAAGCTTGAACTTTCAAAATGTGAAGAGAAGTGAAGTGTTTAATGAGTAGGGGAGGCCTCCTTTTATGCTTAGTATGATAAGGCCCTTAACTTATCTTAATAAGTTACTTTTTCATATCTTGATATCCTTTCTTTCTTTTCAAAGCTTCTCCAACAAGCTACTTATGCAAGAATCTACTTTTTCTACAAGTGGCTTATGCAACAAGCTACTTTTCTAACAAGTTACTTTTTCACATTACCCTTATTATTTCTTTGTTTTCTTATGCAAATTTAATTTTTCTTGAGATAAAACTAATATATCATGCATTGGTTATATCCACATTCCCATGGTGAAAACCGAAAGTGTCTCGTGGGTAGCTAGGGTGCTTGACTATAGTCCAAATTTACTCGATCGTATTCAAAAAGTCGACGCCTTAGATACATATAGTCCTCCTCTTAGAGTAAGGCTAAGAGGAGGACCTTACAGGTTCTCATCAAAATCATCACAAAAATTAGAATTTTTTTGCACAACAAGGAAATCAATAAAATCCTCTTTCATTTGAGCACTTATTTGAGTAATATGCAGCCTTTAGGAATTGCATAAACACTTTAAAAGATTTAAATAATCTTGGCAAACACCAAGTTGCTTATGCTTCTTGTCAAAATCATCTTAAAGGAATGCTTTCACCTACAAAACAATCATGTTAGAGAATTTTTCCCCTAGTTGAATATCTTCAGGACCATTTTCAAACATGCAACTGCATCAAAGATTCAAAAATCTCTAAAATAGCTTCTATCTATTTAGAATCAACTTTTGGATATTCATACAAAGCAGCCTGATCTTCAATTTGAGACAAATCAACTTCCAAATCAACAATTTTTGCTTCATTCTATTTCTTTCTTCCTCCTTGCATTGCAACATGGATAAAACTTCCAAAAGGAAATGACTTTTGGATATCATAGTAGTCAAAAACACCACTTGAATATTCAGCTTAATTTTTGTTTGTGACTAAAAAATCAAAATGTTATCTTGTGAAGCATATCCATGATCAAAAGATGCATTGGATAGATCCCACTTCTCCTTGAGGTAATGGAGTTGAAGTTCTACCTCATTAGGGTTAAACCTTGATGTTGGTTTAGGGGTTTGGATGGGATTTTGGTGGCTTCCTTGGATCACACTCTCCCTTACTCTCTTCTTCTCAATCATCGGCACTCCTATTGGGTAACTCCATTCCTCATCATCAAGATGAAGAAAAAATTCATCAACCAGATCGTAAATGTATTTGGAGACACAAACATCTTCCTTAAATTTGAGATTCTCTAAATTCATTTGTTGTTGCTGTTTCCTTACATCTTCTTGACTGTTTAGATTTTTTGACTGTTTAGGTTTCCTTGACTTTTCAAGGATCCTTGATTTGTCGATTTTTCTTCAACTTTTTGTTGAATCTTGTGAGTATCACATAGGAGACCTAATGTTGGATTAGGGGCACTCAAGGATGGTTTTTGTCTCTTTCGCTCCCCATCTTTTATATCTCCTTTACCTCAATTATTGACAACCAAGTAGGCACACTCCATTCATCATCACCACCACTATTCTCATCCCAATCATGCCTATCTTTATATTTCTCTTGCAAATACACTTCTTTTTTAAGATTCTTGAATCCCTAAATCTTAGTAAAACAATATTGCTGTATCTACCCTTGTGCTCAGACAGATAATCTAATGCATCTTCAAGAAAACATTTCAAATCATCTAACTTCTCCTTTGCTACATGAAACTTCTTTCTTGACAATGCTTCAAAACCTTCAAAAAAGTTGTGGAAAAATCATCCATACAAAATTACTTGAAAATATCTCCCATAAGACAAAATTCAAACATCCAAGAGCAATTGCCCATAACATGGTCATTTTTTAATCAAACATTACACTTCTACTTATTATTATTATTATTCTTACCTATTTTTAAATCAAAAATCAAATAAACTAGAAGCCCTTACATTCAATGCACCACACTGAATGGAAATTAGATGAGTGCATGAAGTGGAGAGCATAGGATACAATACGTAGATCCACATCAAACCTAACATCAAGTAGCTTACACTTACTATAAGATTTCTAAAATCAAGAATTAATACAAAACATTTGAAACATGGATTACTTGTGATAAATTGAACTCCATAAATCTCCAAAAATCTACTTTGCATGAATTTCTAAACAAATTTTAAGTTCAGGTTTTATTCATGTGGCTAAATTTTCAAAAATCTCAATTTTCACTAGTTTTTTCTTTGTTGGCAAAATGACTCCTTTGTTGGTACTAGTATACTCCCTTATTCTTCTGCAAATGTCTCCTCAAAATCTGAATCTAAACTTGAAATTATTTTAGGCTTCTCATGCTAAAATGGGTCGGCGGATTGTACATTCCTCTTTTGGAGAATTGGGCCCTCCCTTGAAACTCACTTCTTTGCAAAGTGACTCTTTTCTTTGAGGAAATATCCCCTTGGAATCCTTCTTATTTTATCTTGGTCAGACATGCATACACCAATTGATCACGCACATAGCACAAAGATAACTACTTGGCTTCACAAAGATAACTACACGACCTCAAGATTTGTATATGAACGCCATATTAGAGAGTTTGAGACTTTAGAGCCAAGCTGGGAGTCACCAATGTCTTGAAGATTTTTCCATATGGAAAAATCTCAATTTTCCTTTTTGAGCAATCTTCCACAAGGTAGAGGAAGATGATCTAATTTCTATAAGGATATTTGCCACAGTTTGTACCAACTTCTGTTTGTTGTCACTATGGAGGAAAGAGAGGCTTATTGGGAGACCTTGGTCTTCAAAATCAATTTGGAATTTGACCTTCTCTTGCTTTCCATTGGGATCCTTCGTGCCCACAAAGTTAGCAACAAGCACTAAGAGCAACTCATCTTCTCTAAGTCCTAGTGTCTTTGCAATGTCATCAAGGAACAAAAAGTGATTACCATTCACCACCACTACATGCAAAGTGAGAATTTGGAGGTCAGGAACTTCCTCCAGCACCTCGTCTCCTGTATCATCCAATCTTCCTCCCTAAAGGAGCTGGGATCTTACAAGAGAACGAGTTCCATAGATGCATCAACCTGCTCAAAAACCTTTTTGATGAGCCTGCTCATCAACCTCTTTGATAACTTCATTTGATTCCTCCACAATGATCACACGCAGTTTTTGGTTGTCCTTTTCCTTTGATTTTCCTTCTCCATGCCCTTGAGCACAAGCAAGACCAATACCATGTCCCAAGGGATGAATTGGGTTCCTATATACCCCATGCCCAAGTCTATGAGGTCATACTCATCCTCTGTCCTGTAGTCCCGCTCAGTAACACCTTTAATAAACCTCAACAAATGATAGAAAATATTTTGTCGGCCGCATTGAGGTGTTTGAGAAATCCACAGGCAACCATGGCATGTCGGATCCCTCAAAGAATATTGCATATTCTTCCATGTGCTCCGTCATGTAGTCAAGAAACCTTTGGAATCCCTCTATATGAAGGTTAGCACTGGCATGCATATCAATCGTCCCCTCAAACACATTGACTAGTTCATGTGTACGATCTGCAAGTCCAATGTTTTCTAGTTGTGTGAGAAGTGCATCAGAAGATGTTGCCATGGGGTTGTTTGCGAAGAAGATGGGAAGAGTTTTGAAAGCTAGAGTTTTGTGAATGTGAGAAATGAAGTTTAAATCCTAGGAAATCACTTTTATACTCAATGTCACTTTTTAAAATCACTTAAAATTAATGTCAAATTAACTTAAAACTATAATTATAAACAAAATCACGTGACAAGACATTGAAAGTCACTAATATTGAAATTATTCACACTCCAAATTAAAAAACTTGCACATTTCAACCCAAATCTTGAACAAGTTAAGAATGAAAAAGAGATTCAAAACACCATATGTATTAATGGGAGCAAAATCTCTTCAATTACAAGTTTTCACATGAATACATCGCGGCAAACCAATGTTTGCATACGAAAAGCTCTTCTCTTTTCTAAAACGAACAACCTTCTCATTGATTACAAAGACATGTTGATTGGGAAAGGTGTATCCAAGATTAAGATACTCGCAAAGGTGACTGAGATTCTAGTCGTGCACTGCATCGTCATGGAACCATATTTGGAAATCAATTTATTCTCTAGAAGCAACATTAGAGTCTAGTGCCTCCCATTCTCCCTTCGTTAGCTTCCATCTTTTGTAGGGAACAACAATTGCCAAGCTTTGTTTTGCAATATGGTATCTGCACACCACATTCTCAGCAACGACAAAGCACTTGATTGTATCTGGTTGACCACCTTAGTCTCCCATCCAACTGCAAGGAAGCCATTGATCGCACTTCCCCCTTTGCAAGTCCACATTTTTGGTGTTCTGTGAACACTCTGCACTTGAAAGATAAACACAAACACATGTAGGGACATAAACCAAGGTAGGGAAGCTTTGTGGAAACCATAGGTGCACTTCATTGCTGAATGCACATTCACCTCGATTCTCCATTTGGTTGATGTGATCAAGGAACTATTTGGCTTAGGCCATTCCGGACTCTACAAGGTTGGTGGGTGAATTGGAGAAATATTACCATACCCAGTTTTCCTAGGTGTTGCATAAGTATGGTTATAAAAAAAATGTCCAGTGAGACAAGCTATGCGGATGAATAACTAGCATAGAGAATCTTGCCAAGGTCAACGTGGATGGCCTCAAAAGTTCTTGTGAAGGACTCTATTGGCTCCCACTCTACAAAACTGGATGGGAAAACATCTGCAAGCATGAACAAGAAATGAAAAACTTATAGACATCAAAGCAATATATACGACAGAAATACAAAATAAACAATCTAAAAACAAGAGAGAGGAGTGAAATTACAGTTTGAAGGAAACCTCGATGGAGCCACTACTGTCTCTAGCTTTAGTTGTGAAGCAACATACACATGCTGCACCTTTGCAATCTGCTTGCCATCGTGGTGACGGGAGCAAAGCGAACCCCGAACCCCGACGGCCTCTAAAACACCGGGGACCGAATGGTGCACCTCAAGCCTTTCATGGTAAAGCAAATAGGGGGCACCACCTATCTTCAGCGGCTAGGATGCAAACAACACACCACCATAACAAAGTTTTCATCCAAGAGAGATGGATGCTTGGGAGCAATGATGAAGAGGAAAGGGAATGAGATCAAGTGAGAGAGAGAGAGCGAGAGAGAGAGAGAGAGAGAGAGAGAGAGAGAGAGAGAGAGAGAGAGAGAGAGTGAGGGAGGGGGTATAGCGGCTTAGTACTTAGGCACCACAAAAGTATGGCGAATCCGCACACCCTTCACACATACACAAGCTCACTCGGAACACAAGACTAGGTGGCGATTCCGCACACCTCACATGGGCAAAACATTGCAAGAAAACATACTCACAAAACCTCAAGCTTTATTTAGAGAATAAGGCAATGAAATGGGGAGCATAGGGTAGGGGAATGAGAAGGGAGAGCGTGGTAGAGCACATGGCGGATAGGTGGGAGTTGATGGCGAAGACTCGCACGAGGGTTACCGCCATCATCCTTCATTTAGTTTTCCTTCATCTTCCATAGCCCAAGGGTGTAGAGGTCATGCTTAAGATGAGCATGGTGATTGCGGTGATGGTGATGGTGTGGGTGTGTGTGTGTGCACTAGGCACACACAGTGCATAGTGTACTCTTTGGTGATGGTGTGTGTCCTTAGTGTGATGGTGACCTCTCTTTATATAGGGGAGGAGGGGGAAGAAATTCTAGAATTTGGAAATGAAGAAATCATTATCTACATAGGCCATGTGACTGTGGGCCCCACTTGTCTGGCTGTGTGTATATGTGCCAGAATAACAGTCTCATGAGAGAGAGACTAAGAGAGAGAGATGGGTTGATGAAAAAACGTGAGAGGTGACATGGAGAATAAAGTAATTACAAGAGGGGAGAGAGGGGAGTGTGTTCAGAGGTGAATCTGTGTGCAGATGTGTGTGAACACAAGAAAAATCAGGTAACCACCAGGTGGGGATGGGTCTGTGGGCACCTTTTTCAGTGAAACTGAGTGTGTGTGAGTGTGGGGGAGGTTATTTAGCTACAAGACAAGCGACATGGCACCCTTTAGAGAGAGAGGGGGATATTTGGGTCATGGGATATGATAGGAGAGAGAAAGAGGGGGTGGGGTATACTATTTTGGAAGATAGGATAAGTTGCATGTGAGTTAGGGTGCATTATTGGTGAGTTATAATGCATTATTGGTGAGATGTGGGGTAGCTTGAGGGGAGAGAGAAAGGAGAGAGGACAAGGGGAAGAGAGAGGGGGTTGTGTTAGGAAATAAGACGTAGCTAAATAGATTTTTGAGTAGATTAGTTAATGGAGAGAGATAGATTTCACACACAAGAGATTATAGAGTAGAGAGAGAGAGAGAGAGAGAGAGAGAGAGAGAGAGAGAGAGAGAGAGAGAGAGAGAGAGAGAGAGTACACACGATATACGTGGTTCACCCAATGTGGGCTACGTCCACGGGAAAGCAGCCACTCAATGGCTTTAGCACTTCAAAAGAAGAAGTAGTTTACAAAGGGATTAAACCCTTGATAGAGCTCCCGCCTTGATTCACTCTCACCACCTCACACTCACCTTGTTGCATCAACTTCACACTATGAAATGTGTGTAGAAATGGCCTCCTTTTATAGGCCAAAAGGGCTGCCCTCTCTTATGAGAGACAGCCATGTGTAGCCACCCTTGTGCGAATAAGTCCAAATCGGAACCTCCAATTCGCCCATGTGTGGCCGCCCTTGAGAAGACAAGTCCGCTTTTGAATTCGGCCACCGGCCACCGGCCATTGACTTCCGATCACCGACCATCGGCCATTGACTTCCGACCACCGGCCATCAGCCATTGACTACCGGCCACCGGCCAACCGACCGGTTGTTTTTCGACCACTTTCCGGCCGCCGTCCGGCCATAATATTTCGGCGAAAAAGAATATTCCGGCGAAAAACATAAGTCTCGGGGGCCTCCGCCCCTGAGGCCCTTAAAGTTGCCCCTGATTCTTGTCCGTGAAAATTTTGGTTTCCGGTGAGTGATTTTCCTTCATGCACGATGGCTTCTCCTCATAATGGGGGCCTTACAAATGTGCGCTTTTACCACAGAAAATTACAAGGGTAAATCAGGCTCCATACTTAACAATCTCCCACTTGGAGACTGATCTCCAAACCAAACCTGTGACTGCTTTCCATTCTGGCTTCTTATCCTTGAATGCCGATTGAAGATGAGCAAAAGCTTAACTTCTCCTTGTTGACTACCTTTGTAAACATGTCTGCAGGATTTTCACTTGTATGCACCTTTCCTAGCTTTAGTTGTCCCTCTTCCAAAAGAGTGTGTATGAAGTGATATCTCACCTCAATGTGCTTTGTCCTTGAATGAAAGACTGAGTTCTTCGCAAGATGGATAGCGCTTTGGCTATCACTGTACAAGACACAATTGTCTTGTTTGAATCCAAGCTCTTCTAAGAATCTGTGAAGCCACAGAATTTCTTTGCTTGCCTCCGTCATTGCTACATACTCTGCTTCCGTGGTAGAAAGTGAAACCACTTTCTGCAGCTTTGAAGCCCAGCTTACTGTTGCGCCTCCAACCGTGAACACATAGCCAGTAGTGCTCCTTGGAGTATCGTTGTCACCTGCCATATCTGCATCAGCATACCCTTCTAGAAAAATATCAGTTCCTCCAAAATACAAAGCATTTGTTGTTGTCCCTTTTAGATACCTAAGTATCCACTTCACAGCTTGCCAATGCTCTTTACCTGGGTTGTCCATGAACCTACTCACAACTCCCACTGCATGTGCAATGTCTGGCCTTGTCCAGACCATAGCATACATTAGAGAACCTACCGCTGCAGCATATGGAACTTTAGACATATAGGCTATCTCCTCTTGTGTCTTTGGACACATATCCTTCGTTAGTTTAAAATGACCAGCCAAAGGTGTAGAAACTGGTTTTGCATTTTGCATTGCAAACCTTTCTAGTACCTTCTTGATGTAATCTTCTTGAGATAGCTTTATTGTCTTCTTCGTCTTGTCCCTTGATATTTTCATACCAAGTATCCTCTTTGCAGCACCTAAATCTTTCATTGAAAAAGATTTGGACAGCTCCTCTTTTAGGTCTTTGATGTCCTGCATGTTAGCACTTGCAATCAACATGTCATCAACATACAACATTAGGATGATGAATTTCCCATCTCCCAAATTCTCCGTGTAGACGCAGTGATCCGAGTTGCATCTTGTGAATCCATGATCCAACATCCATTGATCAAAATTCAAGTACCATTGTTTTGATGCTTGCTTTAAACCATACAAGCTCTTCTTTAATCTGCAAACCATTTCCTCCTTACCTTTTACTTCATACCCCTTTGGTTGAAGCATGTAGATTTCCTCCTCTAAGTCACCGTGAGGAATGCCGTATTTACATCCATTTGCTCGAGATTTAGATCATGAGCAGCCACAAGGCTTAAGACAAGCCTAATTGAGTTCATTTTTACAACAGGAGAAAATATTTCATTGAAGTCAATACCTTTCTTTTGAGAAAAACCTTTTACCACAAGCCTAGACTTGTACCTTTTCTTCCTACCTTCTTCTTCCTTTAGCTTGTACACCCATTTTTTTTGAAGTGTCCGCTTACCTTTAGGCAACTCAACCAACTCCCATGTTTGGTTGCGATGTAGTGAGTCCATCCCCACTTGCATGCTCTTCGTCCATTCTTCTTTGGATTCATGTTGCATAGCTTCTTCATATGATTCCGGCTCTCCAGAATCTGAGATCAAGAGATGGTTGAAGGAAGGAACAAACCTTTCTGGAGGTCTACTTGCTCTTGTAGATCTTCGGGGAATAGTTTGAGGCTCCTCATTTGGTTGACGTTGTTGAACATTGTCACCGTTTGCAGTCCTTGAGTCTTCACCGTCCTCAAGCTCCATGTACTCATCACCTGTTTCTTTTGTTTGTTTTCTTTCCAAGTAATCTTTGTACATATTTTGTTCGTTAAAAATTACATCCCTACTCCTTAAGATTTTACCATCTTCAGGATTCCATAGGCGATACCCAAAGTCTCCTTCTCCATATCCAATGAAGAAACACTTTTTGGACTTTGCATCTAACTTTGATCTTAGGCTTCTATCTATGTGCATGAAAGCCTCACACCCAAACACTTTGAGAAATGCATAATTCACCGGTTTACCTGTCCATGCCTCTTCTGGAACTCCCCCATCCAATGCCCTTGAGGGTGACCGATTGATTAAGTACACAGACGTACTTACAGCTTCCGCCCAAAGCTCAAGCGGTAGGCCTGCATGTAGCCGCATGCTTCGTGCTCATTCCATGATTGTCCTGTTCATCCTTTCCAAAATCCCATTTTGTTGAGGTGTCCTTGGGGTTGTCCTTTGCCTCCGAATGCCATTGCTAGCACAAAAGCTTGGCTGCAATATTCGCCTCCATTGTCGGATCTGAGGCATTTAACCTTGGTACCTGTTTCATTCTCCACAAAGGCTTTCCACCTTTGAAATATGGAAAATACATCGGATTTATTCTTTAGTCGCATCGTCTATGAATGTTACATAGTACAATGAGCCACCAAGTGATGGTGTACTTGCAGGACCCCAAACATCAGAATGAACCAACTCAAGTTTTTTATTTTTTCTTTCATTTCCTGATTTCTGAAATTTTACCCTCTTTTGTTTACCATAAACACAATCTTCACAGAACTCTAAGTCCACTTCTTTCAAACCTGGTAGAAGCTTCTTTGTTTGAAGGATTTGCATTCCTTTGGCACTCATATGCCCAAGTCGGTAGTGCCACACCGCACTGTCAACTTCTGTAGTTGCTGCACAAGCTGAACATTGCGTGCTAACAGTACACAAGTAAAGTGTACCGACTTTTTCACCCTTGGCAACCACCAAAGATCCCTTTGAGATCTTCCACCGTTTCTTTCCGAATGCAATGTTGTGACCTTCATCGTCCAATTGTCTTGTAGAGATGAAATTTTTACGAAGAGAAGGAACATGCCTAACATCTTTAAGCTTCCATTCATTTCCGTTAGCAGTTTTGACAGAAACTGTACCTTTGCTGACAATCTCACAAGCTTCATCATCTCCCAAGTATACATACCCAAAATTACCTTTGGTGTAGTCTTGGAAATGTTGCTTGTGTGGTGTCGCATGGAATGAAGCCCCGGAATCTACTATCCAGGAATTAGACACATTGTCTAATGAGAGAATTAGAGCATCTTGCTCTACTTTACCTGCCACATTGGCCTCCGATGTTGGCTTGTTGTCTTGAGACTCTGTCTCCTTCTTCTTCTTCGACCAGCAATCCTTCTTGACGTGGCCCTTCTTGCCGCAGTTCCAACATTCAAGAACTGACTTTGTGCGTGACTTGCTCCGCCTTGAGCGATCACGACCCTTTTGGTTTTTGAACCTCTCCTTAGGCCTTCCTCTTGTTTCCACTGACAATGCAGCACTTGATGATTCTCCTGTGCTTCTCCTTCGCATTTCCTCACTTAGGAGAACACCTACAACATCATCAAACTTAAGAGTATTTGTACCAGAGATAGAATTACTTACAGCTATCACAAGGCTGTCCTAACTATCCGGTAGAGATGATAGTATAAGGAGAGCTCGCACTTCGTCATCGAAATTGATTTTTACCGATCGAAGTTGACTTATGTTTGTGCTAAAGTCATTTAGGTGTTCTGCAACTGAACCATTCTCTGCCATCCTTAGATTGAACAAGCGCTTCATAAGAAATACCTTATTGGATGCCAATGGTTTCTCGTAGAAGTCGTCAAGTGACTTCATCAAGTCCTCCGTGGTCTTCATCTCCGAAACATTGAAGGCCACCGTTGACGCCAAGCTTAACCGGATTGTTCCCAGTGCCTTTCGATCAAGGACAATCCATGCTTCATCTGCCATTATTGCGGGCTTCTTCGCAAGACCGCCTAGTGGCAAATAGAGGTCCTTCTGGTAGAGATAGTCTTCAATCTGCATCTTCCAATGTTGGTAGTTTTTTCCGTTGAACTTCTCAATCTTGAGCTTCCCTTCCTCCGCCATAACTCCCACTCAATTCAAGGAATCCTTTCCTTGAGATAATTTAGCTACGAGCAAACCTTGCTCTGATACCAGTTGTTAGGAAATAAGACGTAGCTAAATAGATTTTTGAGTAGATTACTTAATGGAGAGAGATAGATTTCACACACAAGAGATTATAGAGTAGAGAGAGAGAGAGAGAGAGTACACACGATATACGTGGTTCACCCAATGTGGGCTACGTCCACGGGAAAGCAACCACTCAATGGCTTTAGCACTTCAAAAGAAGAAGTAGTTTACAAAGGGATTAAACCCTTGATAGAGCTCCCGCCTTGCTTCACTCTCACCACCTCACACTCACCTTGTTGCATCAACTTCACACTATGAAATGTGTGTAGAAATGGCCTCCTTTTATAGGCCAAAAGGGCTGCCCTCTCTTATGAGAGACAGCCATGTCTAGCCACCCTTGTGCGAATAAGTCCAAATCGGACCCTCCAATTCGCCCATGTGTGGCCGCCCTTCACACTATGAAATGTGTGTAGAAATGGCCTCCTTTTATAGGCCAAAAGGGCTGCCCTCTCTTATGAGAGACAGCCATGTGTAGCCACCCTTGTGCGAATAAGTCCAAATCGGACCCTCCAATTCGCCCATGTGTGGCCGCCCTCGAGAAGACAAGTCCGCTTTTGAATTCGGCCACCGGCCACCGGCCATTGACTTCCGATCACCAACCACCGGCCATCGGCCATTGACTACCGGCCACCGGCCAACCGACTGGTTGTTTTCCGACCACTTTCGGGCCGCCGTCCGGCCATAATATTCCGGCGAAAAAGAATATTCCGGTGAAAAAAAAGTCTCAGGGGCCTCCGCCCCTGAGGCCTTTAAAGTTGCCCCTGATTCTTGTCCGTGAAATTTTTGGTTTCCGGTGAGTGATTTTCCTTCACGCACGATGGCTTCTCCTCATAATGGGGGCCTTACAAATGTGCGCTTTTACCACAGAAAATTACAAGGGTAAATCAGGCTCCATACTTAACAGGTTGACCTTTTGAGTGGAGGAGAGGAAAAGGGACGCCCAGCGGGGCAACAGTGAAGAAAAAGGAGGCAAGGTGGGGATGGGCTACCCCGTAGGCATGAGGTGGCCTATTTTACCTTTCTTATATATTTACATAATCATACTTTATTTTTTTTCTTACTTTTTCCAATGCCTTTTATCACTCCCTCCCTAAGAGGGGGTTTTCATGGGGTGGGGACGAGAGAAGAGGGGTATGGGAGCTTGGCTTGTGAAAAGCCCCCATCATTAGCCCTCCCCTTTTGTTTAGAGGCATTCAAGTCTCTAGCTCATCTGTTTGATCATTATCGTCGGAGGTGGCGGCTGATGGTGTGTCCTCATCTGGAATGTCAATTGGTGGAGCCTGGTCAAATCGAGGAAAATAAGGTTTAAGTCGCCAACCATTTACCCTAGTTTTATGAAGTTTTCCATCAGCCTCCATAAGCTGGTAGCTTCCATTGGCATATTTTTTCCTGATGATGAAAGGGCCTTCCCATCGGAGCAGGAGTTTCTTATCCTTGCGCGTGTCAAAGCGATTGTCGTAGCGGAGCACCAACATTCTTTTCTTCAATTCTTTTTTCCGGAGATGCTCGTTAAAGCTAAGCCGTCTATGCTCTGCTTGTACTGCATAATAATTTATTGCTTCTTCTCTGTCCAGCTGCAGTCTTTCCAAGTTGATGATGTGATCTCTCAAATGCATGTTGGGTTGTTGAAGTTGGCTTGCCATTACTCTGAGACTTTGTAGTTGCACTTCAATGGGCAAGATTGCTTCCTTACCAAATACTAGATGATACGGTGTGAATCCCAAGGATGTACGAAATGAAGTTCTGTAGGCCAATAAAGCTGGTAGTAGATACTTATCCCAGTCTCCGGGATGATTGTTTACCTGCTTGGTAATAATTTTAGAAACCATTCCATTTACCTTTTCAACTAGGCCATTACATTGAGGGTAATATGGTGAAGAGTGCCTCCTTGTAATTCCCAGTTTTTGCATTAATTCTCCTACCAAGTCTTCTCTGAAACCTGGCCCTCTATCAGAGATGATCTCTAAAGGTGTGCCAAACCTACAGCATATGTGCTCGTAGATAAATTTAGCTACCTCTACCGCTGTGATTCTAGTGGTGGCTGTAGCCTCTGCCCATCTAGTCATGTAGTCGACCCCCATGATAATGTAGAATTTTCCTGAGTTGGCCCTAGGTAATGGCCCAATGGCATCAATACCCCATTTTTCAAATGGGCCATATGAGAGAATAGGTGTCTGTGGTTCAGGCATAAGTGACCTAGTGCCGGCCTTTTGACACAACTTACACGTTTTGCACCAATGGTGTACATCACCGTTGAGGCTAGGCCATATGAAGCCTGCCTGCAAGATTTTCCTACTTGTTATGTCTAGGGCAAAGTGACCACCACAAACCCAGTCGTGACAGCTAGCAATTACTCCCGTGATTTCGTGAGAGAGAGGGACCTTCCTGAGTATTTGGTCCTTACCCTTACATTACAAACCATCATTGATGAGTCGATACCTTGTGGCCTTCCGCGTCAGCCATTGCTTCTGTCCCTTTGTTAAATGTGATGGGCATTCCCCTGTTTCCAAAAAATGCATGATGTCAGGCAAGGCATCACTGCCTTGAAATAGAGGGAGCTTTAGTTTTATTGCTCCAACCACCACTTCCTGTAGTCTTTCACTTGCTAGGGCATCTGCTTCTTGGTTTTGAGCCCTTGGGATATGGTGTATTTGAACTTCTTCAAACTTACCCAACAAGGTTTTTACACCACTTAAGTGAGTCCTTAAACTAGGATTCTTGCATGTCCATGCTCCATTTACTTGCCTTACCAGAAGTAGAGCATCCCCAAATACATTAAGGTGTTGTACACCTTGCGAGATGCACCATTGTAGACCCTTGGTTAGTGCTGCATACTCAGCTTCATTGTTAGAATGTGAATCTAACAATTGGCCCAACGAAAATACCTTTGTCCCTTTGTCATCAAAGACCACTATGCCTGCAGCTGCTTTGTCGGACGCTCGCTTGTAGGCTCCATCAAAGTAGAGAGAGTATGCTCCTTCTACCATCGGTGGTACTGGAGGTAATCGGACTTCTCCTTCCTTAGATTGATTCTCCTTCCTTTCAAAGGCTTGGTAGGTCATGAGTCCCCCCAAACTTGCCCTTGTCGTGCTTTCTACCTGTACCGTGTAGTCAAACTCTTGCAGACGAACTAGCCATTTAGTAATTCTAGCAGACACATCCATGTGTTGTACAACATAGGAAAATATTTCATCCGTGGTTAGAATCACAAATTGCTTAGACAACGAATATGACCTAAACTTTGTAGTTGCAAATCTAAGAGCTAGGACTAAGTGTTCCACATGGGTGAAACCTTTCTCTCCTGCTGTCGTCATTCGACTAGAGAAGTAGATTGGCCTCATGAAAGATGTCGTCGTATCCTTTTGGAGTAGCACAGCCCCCAATGAGTCATCACCAACACTTGAGGTGACATAGAATTTTTCATCCCACTTAGGTGGTGAGATAGTTGGCAGAGTGGCTAAGACCTCCTTTACCTTGTTGTAGTGATGTTCGCTTTCCTCGTCCCAAGTGAAAGTTGATCTTTGAGTGAGTTGTTGCAGTGGTAGAACAAGTTGTGATAGTAGATGTATGAATCTACTTAAGTACCTCACCTTCTGTAGAAAAGAGACCAGTTGACGTGCGGTCGTTGGTGAAGGTAGGGCTATGAGTGCGGACACCTTACTTGGGTCAGCGTTGATACCTTTTGCTGAAATTTCATGGCCTAGTAGAATGACTTTACTCTCCCCAATGTGGCATTTATCCACATTTAATTGCCCACCTAGGCTCTGCAACCTGACCAAACCTTCAGTTACCTTTTCTAAATGTGAAATACGAGAGCTAAATATACAAAAATCATCAATGAACACTCTTATGGATGTTCCAAAGAACGGTTGAAAAACATATGTGACATATCTTTGGAATGTGGCAGGTGCATTTATGAGACCAAATGGCATAACCCTGTATGCAAAACAACCCCATGGCGTGATAAAAGTGGTTTTTAGCTGATCTTCCAAGGCTATGCGTATTTGAAAGTATCCAGAATAACCATCACAGACGGTATAGCATTCAAAACCCGCTACTTCATTCAGAATTTCATCCAAGAAAGGGAGAGGAAAGTGGTCTCTCTTTGTAGCTGCATTTAGTGGTTTGTAGTCAACACAGACCCTCCACTTACCATTCTTTTTAGGTGTCACCACTACGGGTGACACCCATTCTGAGTTTTCTACAGGATAGATGAATCCCGCCTCCAACAGTTTCCTTACCTCGTCCAAGAGTGCCTTTTCTTGTATGACCCCCAGTCGTCGTAGCTTTTGCACAACTGGTTTTACCCCTTCCTTCAGCTTAATATGATGTTCCACCACTGTAATGCCTGTGATTCTTTCATAGTTGTCAATGAACAGGTTAGGAAATCCCATCAACATTTGCAAAAAACTATCTTTCTCTTCAAGTGTTAATTCCGTAGACAACATACCCTTCAACCTACTTCCTCCTAGGCCAGGTGATTTGCTCTCCTCTTCATTGGGTTGCCCTTTTGGTGATGGATCACCAATTGTGCTTACCCTTTGTGGATCCTTCATAATGATACCCATCACATCAATAGAATTGTCACTTTCGTCGGTGGATGTGGTCTCCTCCTTAGAACTGGAAGATTCGCTAGTGGTTTCATCTGTCGATGTTTCCAGATTCATTTGCTTCTGCTTGCCAATCCTCATGTCGTAGTAGATTGTCTCCCCTTTCTTACCGGTCATGCGTAGAAGGCCACTCAGTACCCCAGTCCTGTTTTGCCTTCATGGCCATCAACCATGGCCTTCCCAAAATTAGTGGATAGCCCTCCCCCTTAGTAGGCATTACAAAAACATCTACCTCTACCTCAGTGTTGAAAGATTTGATTTTCACGGCACTTACCACACCCACACACTTTACTTTTGCATTGTTTGCCATCTTTGCCTTGCATGGAGAAGGCCTGTCAACCTCGAGCCCTAATCGAAGCATCATAGCTTCGCTCATTACACAGATTTGTGCACCTCCATCAATGTAAGTGTTTCCAACCCTCTTTCCTTTTATGTTTACGTCGACAATTGGAAGGATGTCATTCATGTTGTTTCCCGAAATTTCTCCGGCTACCTTTGTTTTGGAGCGTCTTGTACTTACCATCTTAGACCATTGTCGCCTTACTTTAGGTACAAGATGTAGCAGCTGTGGCCATGTAATCTTCGGTCCTTGCTCTGCCACATCCAATGCTAGATCATAGGGCTTAGAACTTTCCCCTACCTGGAAGTCGGTGATGCCCAATTTCCGTTGTGGCCTGGATGGCCTCTTGCTAGTTTCTCCTCTCATGCTTCTCTCATCATCTGATTGTGTAGCCTTCTCCGTCCTAGCTCTTTTCACAGTCATGGCCTCAAGTGGTTCTAAAAAGGTTACCTTCTCCTTACCCTTGTCCCTCTCCTTTGCTCTGGGTGGATCCACTACTACGGCTTTTCCTTTCTCTTCTAGCCTTATGATGTTTACAGGGCGATCAGGTGGTGGGGCTGGTGGAAGAGGTGGAATGGATGCTTGTAGTGGTGTCTGGGGTGGACGTAGAATTTGTGTTGGTGGGGTTGGTGCTCGGGGTGGGGGTGTTCTTTCTCTAGGGGGTGACAATTGGTTCCTCCTACCTCCTCTATTATAGTTTTGTCGTGGTTTGGGACAGTAGTACATACCGTGACTGTCTTCTCCGCAGTTGTAGTAATGATACTCCCTGTTTTGTCGTCGTGCTCTTCCAGGGTCTTGATCTCTTTCTTGACTCCTCCCTTGTTGTATTAAGTGGACAGACAAATTCTGCAGTTGGTGAGTAATATGGGCCAACATATCTTGTTGGTCATCTCTTACCCCAAGAGCCGGTGGTGGTGGTGGAATGGTGGTTGTCGTAGTTTCTGGTCGACGTGATGTTTTTGTTTCTGTTGAGTCGGTTTCTTTGTCTTTCATTCGCAGCTTCTTGTCCTTAAGGCGAGCAATCTCAACGGCTAACTCATACGTAGCTGGGAATCTACCTTTCACCTTCTCCTTGAGAAGCGGCCATAAGCCATGCGTGAACCGATGTTTTTTTAGGAAATCGGGTGCAGCTTCCCCCCTTGCCAGTGACTCAACCCACCGTTCCCACAAATCCACAAATTTGGACTCATAGGTGGCATATTCTAAAAGACCCTCCTGCTTCAAGTCTCTCAACTTGTCCCACAACTTTTCTGAAGTGGTACCTCCCCCAAAGCGCCTCTTAAAAGCGGTTTTTAAGGGTTCCCAGTCATCCTTGGTTGCTTGTGGAAGTGCATTGTACCATGATCTAGCTTCTAGCTTCATGAGATGCTTAAAGATTCTAACCCGGGATTCATCTGTATCTTTGTTGCTCACTACACATGCTACTTCAAAGTCATCTAGGAAGTCTGTTACCAAATCCTCCCCCTTGTTTCCTTTAAATGTTGGAAATGCTACACTTGCCATGATTACTGAGAGAGAGATAGAAAGACACACTGCTTAACTTGCAAAAGTTTTTTTTCTTCTTTACAAGGAGGCGTGTATACCCTCTTATACTAGGACATAGATTAAAACTTCAAACGGTACATTGCCTTGTACCAAAGGTAGGACAAATGGTTGATCTGATGCCAGAACCTCAAAAAATCGCTCCCCACCCAACATGGTGTCAATGACGTGCTGGTAGTGAGCCTTCAAATCCAGTATTACCTTGATTGAGCGTACACGTGTTGGTATGTGTGATCTGTCTTGAGGTAGGTTGTACTGATTCATGTGAAGCTTAGAGGTGATTAGTCACTGTCCAAGCTTGTGGGAGAGGGTGGTGTTCTTTCCTGTAACAAACTCAGTAGATCCCTAGTTTCTCTAGTGAGAGTCTGAGCCAATGATTCCGTTATCTGTGCTCCAACATCATGTGCGACTTGAAAACTGACTGTGATAATTACCTCGGTGACTTGAGTTACCCAATTCTCAAAGTAGAATAGTGTTGATTATCTATTGTGTAGAGCTCCTTCCATTTTGTTGTTGTGGGTTGGTTGTAGGTTGCGGACATGGTTTCGACCTTCTCCTTCTTCTTCTTGGCACTTGGCCTATGTATATCCACTGGGTTTGGCGTGTTGGTTGACTCTCCCACTGCAAATCGATTACCGTTACGCCTGGCACTCGAGATTCGATGGAGATGTGGAGTTCGTCTAGTTGTGCTTGGAGCTCTTCTTCTTCTCTCGTCCAATTAGCAAATCCTGCTAGCCATTCATCCATTCACAATAGTTTAGGGATTTCAGTCTTGTAAACTGAAGGGTTTCATGAAAAGATCCTCAGTGGAGGCACCAAATGACGGCAGCAAAGCGAATCCTGAACCCCGACGGCCTCTAAAACACCGGGGACCGAATGGCGCACCTCGAGCCTATCATGGTAAAGCAAACAGGGGGCACCACCTAGCTTCAGCGGCTAGGACGCAAACAACACACCACCATAACAAAGTTTTCATCCAAGAGAGATGGATGCTTGGGAGCAATGATGAAGAGGAAAGGGAATGAGATCAAGTGAGAGAGAGAGAGAGAGAGAGAGAGAGAGAGAGAGTGAGGGAGGGGGTATAGCGGCTTAGTACTTAGGCACCACAAAAGGATGGCGAATCCGCACACCCTTCACACATACACAAGCTCACTCCAAACACAAGACTAGGTGGCGATTCCGCACACCTCACATGGGCAAGACATTGCAAGAAAACATACTCACAAAACCTCAAGCTTTATTTAGAGAATAAGGAAATGAAATGGGGAGCATAGGATAGGGGAATGAGAAGGGAGAGCGTGGTAGAGCACATGGCGGATAGGTGGGAGTTGATGGCGAATACTCGCACGAGGGTTACGGCCATCATCCTTCATTTAGTTTCCCTTCATCTTCCATAGCCCAAGGGTGTAGAGGTCA
This sequence comes from Adiantum capillus-veneris, assembly GCF_014529385.1. Lineage (NCBI taxonomy): Eukaryota > Viridiplantae > Streptophyta > Polypodiopsida > Polypodiales > Pteridaceae > Adiantum > Adiantum capillus-veneris. Next base: position 36,214,930 of record NC_140939.1, read on the forward strand.
TGCTTAAGAAGAGCATGGTGATTGCGGTGATGGTGATGGTGTGGGTGTGTGTGTGTGCACTAGGCACACACAGTGCATAGTGTACTCTTTGGTGATGGTGTGTGTCCTTAGTGTGATGGTGACCCCTTTTTATATAAGAGAGGAGGGGTAGGAAATTCTAGAATTTAGAAATGAAGAAATCATTATCTACATAGGCCATGTGACTGTGGGCCCCACTTGTCTGGCTGTGTGTATATGTGCCAGAACAGCAGTCTCATGAGAGAGAGACTAACAGAGAGAGATGGGTTGATGAAAAAACGTGAGAGGTGACATGGAGAATAAAGTAATTACAAGAGGGGAGAGAGGGGAGTGTGTTCAGAGGTGAATCTGTGTGCAGATGTGTGTGAACACAAGAAAAATCAGGTAACCACCGGGTGGGGATGGGTCTGTGGGCACCTTTTTCAGTGAAACTGAGTGTGTGCGAGTGTGGGGGAGGTTATTTAGCTACAAGACAAGAGACATGGCGCCCTTTAGAGAGAGAGGGGGGTATTTGGGTCACGGGATATGATAGGAGAGAGAAAGAGGGGGTGGGGTATACTATTTTGGAAGATAGGGTAAGTTGCATGCGAGTTAGGGTGCATTATTGGTGAGTTATAATGCATTATTGGTGAGAGGTGGGGTAGCTTGAGGGGAGAGAGAAAGGAGAAAGGACAAGGGGAAGAGAGAGGGGGTTGACCTTTTGAGTGGAGGAGAGGAAAAGGGACACCCGATGGGGCAACAGTGAAGAAAAAGGAGGCAAGGTGGGGATGGGCTACCCCGCAGGCATGAGGTGGCATATTTTACCTTTGTTATATATTTACATAATCATACTTTATTTTTTTTCTTACTTTTTCCAATGCCTTTTATCACTCCCTCCCTAAGAGGGGGTTTTCATGGGGTGGGGACGAGAGAAGAGGGGTATGGGAGCTTGGGTTGTGAAAAGCCCCCATCAGTGGGTTTGCTTGAACTCCATGATCCTCCCCTTCCAATGGTGTGCTCAAGAAGCCATGTGTCTCCTTGAGACCTTGTGTGCACCTCTTGAGCTGGGATGCATTGTCACCCATATCAATCATTTGAACTCCGTCATCATCCAGCATGCACTGTCGTCTTGTATATTGCTGCATGAAATGGAGTCAATGACACTCCTAGGTTGTGGATTAACTGATGATTCCATGGAAAATAGTGGCACAACTTGCAGAAAAATAGGTCTATGATTGACCTATGCACATCTGTTCTCAGCTGCACAAAGAGCAAGATCCTTCGTGGTGCACAAAGACGGTTAATGTCACTTATTATTGTAGTACTCCACTTGCAAGCTAGCTGTTGCAAAGCTTGAGAGAGAAGTAGATTCTCCCTAGAGAGGTTAATGGAGAAGGAGCAGAAATCCAATTGAGGAAAGAAAGAGGGAAGATCTAGCATAAGGATACGTTGTAGATCTTTAGTTTTAGTTAGAGGTGTTTTATGAGGGTCATGGAGTAATGGAGAACTTCAACTTGAGTAGAATGTAATGAGCTTGAGGAGGGAAAGGAGGTTCAAACTTCTGCTCCAAAGCTTTTGGGAGGGAAAAGTGAAAGGAAGGAAAGATAAGCAAATTGCAAGGTGGAGTGAAGAGAAGAGAGAGATGGTACAATAGAGAGAGATGGAGGGAATGATCAGTATGTTTGGGGACCCCTTTTGGGAGAGAGGGGGGAGAAACTAGGAGCTACTAGAGAGAGAAAGGATTGGGTTTTATCCCAATATATAAAGAAAAGTTCTATTTTAATTTATAAGAGATTTCCTCTTTATATTTCATAAAAGAGCACAAGTTTGACCACTTACTTTTAAGCCCTGCCATACCCACCATTTCAGTTCACATGGCATCCACACATTTGTCCCTACCATAATCTCCCTTTTAATCCCATGGCAAATAAAGAGGCCCCCGTAGACCCCATTCCCTTCCTAATGTGGTGGTCAAATCCATTTTCTATACCATTTTTAGCACGACGTATCAGGAACAATTTTAGTGGCTAGAAACTGTCGGATACTCAGAATGACTTGTTAAGGTTACAAGTGCTGCTAAAAAACATTAACAGATGTTTGTTTATGCATATAGCAAGGCTATGTGTTGTTACTGAAAATGTTTCACTGTTTGTACCTAGACATGATTTATGTTTCACATTCTATTATGGTTCAAATGTTTTAGCAAGGCTTGCAAATGATTGCAGTACACAGTATTTAGTTTCTTTCCAGAATTGTTTACACTCCTCTTTCATGTGTGCTACAAGCATCACATTCGCCATAAGTATGGGCAAGGATGATAATAGATATGCAGTTTTGGATTTTCTCTTGCTAAATGCAAGCACACTAGGTGTTATGGGCCCTAGTGTTTAGTAAACACTAATTTGGAGCGGCATGCATATTCCACATTAGTTGCTTATGAAGTATTTTGCACTCAATGCACAGTATCTCCATGAGATTACTCTTGAATGTACCAATCATCAATAAATGTCATGGATTGGTTTGGGTGCATGTGGATCTTTCAAGCTAACCAAGATGGTTATTCAACATTGTTGATGCCTCAGAAATGTTGTATGACATTGTGGTTCCCGTTTACTAGTCATTTTGGAAGATTGTCTACTATAAACCAGTGTCAAATACACCTTAGTACTTTTAGTTATCCAAAGAAGATAGGCAGATTACAAGTGTAATCTCGTACTAAAGGATATGCAAACATCGTACATTAGCACCAAGCAGTCCAACTAGAAAGCATATATCACTCTAGTTGGAGTTTGCCAACTATAAGGTCAAGCATGTTTGCGACTAGGTTTAGTCTCTTCATGTGTAAGTTAAGTTCTCAACCTTGAACACTAGTTATGGTGGGGTTGTTTACTAATTCAATAAGATCATAGGTCAAGGACTTACGCTTTTCTGATGAGTTACATAGCCACTTACTTTCATGGAAAGTGAAAAGAGGTACTCTTTCGGGTACATCTTAGTTGTGATAACTCATTTAGCATACTCAAGTGAGTTATAAATGGACTCTACCCACTATGATGGATATTGGTCAGTTCCACAAGACTCTTGCAAAGGGTCAACAATGTGGAAAATTTACTGTTGAACCAAGATCTGGTCAAACGAACAGCTCAATCCATGAAGGATGCCACTATGGAAAACATTAATGTTCTTATGAAGATACAACCACTTTTGTTTTTGAGGACGAAAACGCTTCTCCGAGTGGGAGTAATGCCATGCCAAGGGCAACAACCCTAGAGGCCAAGGACCTAGCCTAGGGCGACTGCCAGTGGGAAGGGATCCTAGGGCCAAGTGGCTATAAAGGGAGTTTGGGCGGAGGATTTGGACATGGAAGTCCCAGGGTGTGACATTTTGATACTATCTCTCTGGTCCACAATGACGGATGAAAGGAGTCATTTTTGTAGAGTGAGATCAACCTTGATTTTTCAGTACTATTGACCTTGAGGATAGTGCATAAGTTTGTACAATCTCCATAGCCTTCCTGATCACCTAAGGGCAAGATCATGATAAAACTCTTATGCAACTTATAGATGACCCCACTGTTTTTGATACTGTGAAGGATACAAGCAAGATCAAGATAGCGCTCTTTTTTTGCAGTACTCACAATAGTGAGTTACATATCAAAAGATCAAGATAACCCTCTTTTTTTTGGTTGCAAAACTCTCAATTTTGAGTGACTGTATTATAATGAAACCAAGAGATATACAAATCAGCCTCAAGCTTATGCCAAGCCTTGAGAGGCAGATGGTTACATCAGAGGTACCTAGTGACTATTCCCGAAAGCCTGGACCTTTACAGAACAAAGCTCGACCGGATGGTGAGGGTTGCCCCAAGACAATCCGTCAGTTTTTCCTCTTACCTATCACATATATCATCTCCTTACTTTCTTGTATAATCTCAAAGAAGCTAGCCACAGAGAAGTCGCCATCAAATACACGGATGTTCTTGACCTTCCTAATAAGCTGAAAAAAAAAAAATCTTACAGTTTGAGTACATACTAGGAGTGCGAGACTTAGAAACTGTTTCCCTCCAAGGCATAGATCCTTCTTGAAAAACCCTACCTTCCATGTTATTTGTATCCATTTTCACACCTTCTTTGCCAGACCTCTAATTGTTGAGCATTCTATCAAAAGGTGGGTGAGGTCTTCGCTAGCCACTCTACACTTAAAGCATCTATCAGACCCGATCCCACATGCTTGAATCTTAATGCCTTGCAAAACATCCATCCATAGGACCTTCCACAAAATACCTTCATAAAATGAGGCCACTGTAGATTCCAAAGTTTCTTTGCGACCTTAACCCGTTGCGCTTCCGATTATTGTTTCTTCCAATCTTTGTTCAAAGGGGCAAACCAATCAGCCTCGTACATTAATTCTTAGTGGATGCCCTTGGTAGTATGAGGTTTAAAGAATTGGCTACTCATGGGCCATTTCCAAGCTTTCTGCTCAAAGGTGGATTCCCAGATTGGGATCAAAATATTGTCCATTACTTCTACAGCTCTGCTAACAAGTAGCTTCTCAGTGCCATTGAGTTGAAACTGGGCAACCAACTGGTCAGAGGATTTCTAGCACTTGTTGTTTCCATCCAAAAAGTTTTGAGGCATCCTTCCAGTTTCATTTGACTATTTTGAGGAGCAAGCTAGTGAAGGTAATATAGGGAAGCATAAATGAATTGATCACTTTAACTCGACTTGGGAAGGAAAGAAACATAAACACCCATCTTATTATTATTTTTGGATCTTCTCTAGGACCCACTAGAACCTTTGCTTATGTGTAACTTCCACCCCAAGGGAGTACCCAAATGTTGAAATATCCCTCCTTTAGACACAATCTCCCGTGACTAGACTGATGGGTCAAATGAGTCATTTTTTGTCAAGGATATTTGAGTCTAGACTTCTCAACACTACACTTCGACCCCAAAGCCACATTATATTTTTGAAAATTTTCTAGCAAATTCCTAAGTACTTGGGGGCAGGCTTTCAAAAAGAGAAGGGAGTCATCTGTAAACATCTTGACCAAGAGCTGGTCATTGCTGGGAAAACTTAAACCCCTTGAATTTCATCCTGTGGAGTGCAATAACTTTGAGCATCATATTTATAGGAAGTGATCCAATGGCAAAGAGAAGAGGAGCCAGGGGGCATCCTTGATTAATAGATCTCCTGACTTCAAATGAGCCAATAATTCTATCATTGAATAAGAGCTCAAATTGACTACCTGCTTAAATCGACTACCTGTACTCAGAGTGTGTATAAATCGAGATAGGTGAGGCCCAAAGACCAATGCTTTCATGGCATATTCAATGAAGGACCACATAATCCTATCATAATCCTTGTCCATGTCTAGATGAAGAAAAATGAAGTCCTGCTTTGTGAAGGTTGTGCACTCAATGCCAACCATTGTTCTCAATATATTGTCATTTATTGAGCTTCCTTTGATAAACCCGTGTTGATGCAAGGAGATGATTCTGGCTAAAAGGGAGGAAATTCTAAGAGCGACTGCCTTGGCAATGATTTTTTATGCCACAAATAGCATAGTCATGGCATGCTAGTGCTTCATATGGAAGCAACAAACCTATTTTGGGATAGGTTTGATTAGCCCTCTCTTAACACAAGGATCCAACAATCCCTTGACAAAAGCTTGGTTATCCATACATGTGACCGGGACCTTGAGGTCATCCCAAAACTCCCTGAAGAGTGTTTTGGTCAGACCATCTCAACCAGGGGACTTCTCCTTGCCTAGAGCTTGCAACGAAAGCGAGCACTCATCTTCAAAAAAGGCCATCTCAAGACAATTGGCTTCAAGTTGGGAAATTTTACTATTGAAACTCTTGATCAAAGTCGCTCTGGCTTTGTCCACTTCTTGAGAGCGGGTCTCTAGTTGGTCAATAATTTGGTTTAGATGACCAAGCATCATTCTAGCCATTTCATTGTGTAGCATTCTCATCTATGAGCGAGTGGACGTAGCCCTAAATTTTCTTGATTTTGAAGGCCCTTAAACAAGTGTGCTTGATTAGCGGCCTCTAGCTGAAGAAAGGTCTCCCTAGATATCAATCTTGCCTTCATAGCCTCCTAGAGCTTCTGCTTGGCTAGGTTGGCTTTAACTTTTGGCCACCTTTTGTGTTCTTCTTTCGAGGCTAGACCAATAGCTTTTTTGGAAGTTAGACGAGCAACCTCCTCTTTGAGTTGCTTCCAATGCTCTTCATGGGCCATTTTCATCCGACGGCTTGAGATTTTGATCGCTTTTTTGTATAATCAAAGTAAAGAGGTCCCAAGCTTCAGGTTCTTCTAAATTAATATCTTTGTTGAGTTCAATGAAAGATTTCTTTGTAAGCCTTCTAATTAAAGAGTCTTTGAATAGGTGCGCCCTAGTGACAAGCAGCTTCTTACCCCCTCGGGGGGACCTACACCTTCCCTATGGGTTTTGTGAGTTTCATGTGTGAAGGTAGATGGTCTGACAAGCTCTTTGATGTCAACACATGCATCTCAAGTTGTAATTGTTGGGTTTTTTGGGTGGATACACACATGTAGCATTCATGTTGTAGACACAAAATGAGGAGAGATGAGAGAGAAATAAAATGCCTATGCAAGAGGAGAACTTACACCATTGAAATGAACAAAATAACTAGTGCATAATCAAAGCTTGTAAACTAGAAGTGATGTCTAGAGCTTGTGGAGGGTGCGTTCTTATGTAGGCTCTCATGAGATGTTCTAGAGTGTTCTAGGGCTAGTTCCCACATGGCTTAGAGATGGAGTGAAGGCATGTGTTTAATCCTTACAAACTCCCTCTTAAACTCATGCTTGGAACTCCTAAGGTTGCACAAAGGTATGTAGAAGGTTCATACATTTTGGATACATCATTTTTGGGTCTAATGTGGTACATAATGGTTCTCATATGGATACAACATTATGCCCTACATTGATACAACATAAAACGGTGCTCAAAGAGATACAAAGCATCATCACCCTAGGATACAACTTAAGGAGTGGGTAACTAAACATAATGGGCTGAAAATGAACATTTAGTAAATATCATCATACTCATAATTGGATTTGGATTTTGAGCCATATTTGGGGTTACCCTCCACATTCTTTTTATTAGAAAAACTAGAGGAAGGAGAAGAGATGGTTGAATGGATGAAGTTCATGCTCTCGGAATCCTCGTTGTCGTCATCTCCGTCGTCGTCATCATCACTATGCATACAGTGAACCTTGTTGGAAGACCTTTTACCTCGTTGAATGTCAGAGGTAGTGTCGGTGTTGAGCCCATTGTGGTTACAAAATTGAGGCGCATGCCCCACTTTACCACACTTCACACACTTCTTGATTTTGTAGCAATTGAAAGACATATGATTTGTCTTTCCACAATTCTTACATGCTTTGATGTTCTTTTTAGAAGAAGATGAAACATACAAAGCTTGTGAGTTTTTCTCTTCTTTATGTGTGTGTTTCTTCTCTTGTTCTTGTAAAGAGTTGACAATGCTCTTGAGTGAAGGAATTGGCTCGTTCTCTTTTAAGACCGTCACGATATTATCATATTGCAATGGAAGAGACTTAAGTAATATGGCAATTTTGTCTTCTTCTTCAATGTTGCATTCTATGTAACTTAGTTGCGTGCAAATGATTTTTAGTCTATTGACTAAGCTAGATAAGCTTTCACCTTCTTGCATAACTAAGCTATAGAGTTGCATTTTAAGAGAAATCTTAGAGTGTTTTGATTTTGCCCCAAAATTCCTCTCAAGTATCTCCCATGCATGCTTAGCGGTAGTGGAATTGTCTAAATAGTGAACTATCTCATCCTCTACACTTGTGAGAAGAATGCCCAATGATTTTTCATCCTGAATTTGAAGTTCACGTTGTTGTGCACGTGAAGGTGGGTTCTCTTCATCAATATTAGATGTGATTATGTTCCATAACCCTTTCTTCATTAGATATCCCTTTACCTTAACTTGCCAAGTGTGGAATCCTACCCCATTAAAGATAGATAGATTATCATTACCCATAGTGTATGATGGTAGGTGAATATGCAATGGCAAGAGCGGTCCTATCAAGATAATCTCTTGATAGTGTCTTGGCCCGTTACAATAGCATACAAATGAAGCAAGTAAAATGTAGCATATAGAGTTACAAAGTGCTCGTTTTGATTACCAAGTGCAGCAATGTATTTCCACTTCAAAGTAGAGTTGAAGAGTCCTTTTCCCCCTTTGTTGAAGAGTGTAGAATGAGGAGAAATCAGCCTATTGCTTGCTGATTTGAAATGTCCCCCTTTGTTGAAGTAGAATCGGCCTCGAACTAGTGATGTAGACGCTCCCGATTGATGTAGTCTTTGTCGGCAAGTGTCGTAGAGTGTTGCCCAAGCCTTAAGAGTGCTTAATAGAGCATAAAAATTAGATTTAAGGGCCTAATTTCCACTTTTAATTCTCTGATATGAAAACAGAGAATTAATGAAGCTTAAAACTCATGAGAAAGTGACTAGTAGCTAGTCTTGTACTATTAATGTACGGAGCTTTAGGCATCGAAGGAGCATGAAATGGGACCGATTAGAGCAAGTAAATGGATTGTTTTTTAAGAAAACACAGCCATGGAATCTTCGAGATCTTATTTGTGAAGTAGAGAATAAGATAGACGAAGATAGGAGCTAGTAGAAGCCTAGTCTTGCAAGAATGAAGCAAGTGAGACTAAGGAGCATTGAGATCAAGCTTGGGGCTGATGGAGAGCTGAAGATTTGCGTGAAAGCTTGGTGGGAAGAAGGAGAAGCTCCTAGAGGAGAGAAAGTAGGTGGTTGAATGAGCAAGAATCAAGTGAAGAGCACTTTCCACATTTCAAGGCCACTTGTCCACTTGCATGCCCACTTGTGAGGCTTGACTTTCTCCGCTTTTAGCTCTTCCAAAAACGTTTTAGAGAGAGAGTGTGAGAAAACCACCTAAAAGTGAATGTTAGTGTGTGCTAGTGAGCCCATGAGGGTCTTTAATGCTCTGATACCAGTTGTTGGGTTTTTAGGGTGGATACACACATGTAGCATTCATGTTGTAGACACAAAAGGAGAAGAGACGAGAGAGAAATAAAATGCCTATGCAAGAGGAGAACTTACACCATTGAAATGAACAAAATAACTAGTGCATAAGCAAAGCTTGTAAACTACAAGTGATGTCTAGAGCTTGTGGAGGGTGCCTTCTTATGTAGGCTCTCCTGAGATGTTCTAGAGTGTTCTAGGGCTAGTTCCCACGTGGCTAAGAGATGGAGTGAAGGCATGCGTTTAATCCTTACAGTAATGATATCCAATCATCACATGTGGTCATAGTGTAGACTGTTGTATGTGAAGCCCAGCGTGTTGTTCTAGTGGCCCACCTCCTATAGGGCTAGCATAACCCATTTCTCACAAAGGCCTAGTCATTTAGTTTTCTTAGATCCTGCCAGCAAATTGGATGAGCCTGTTCTATCCTTGCTCTTCTCCACTAGATTAAAGTCACCTTCAGTAGCCACTCTCCTTTGATAGGGGAAACCCTAAGGTACATCCACAATTTGGTTCTATCCTTGGCATTGTAGGGGCCATAAATGTTTACTATGGTGATAGGTTGATCAGCCCAAGTGACTCTCACTCATAGGAATCTCCTAGAGGGGTGACTAAGGACCACTTTGGCATCCAAGTCCTTTTCCACAAAAGAGAGGATGCCACTGAACCATCCACTCCCTCTCCATAGAACACCAACTTCTTCCCCCATGTATGTTTCCTTTTGATGGCCCATCAATTAATTAACTTTGTTATCCTCTCTAACTTCCTCACAAAAGAGGCCATGATTCTTCCTGGTCTTCAATCCTTTCACATTCAATGATTGAATAGCTAAAACTTCCATCATTGGGAGAGATGGATGAATTCCTCAACATCCAATCCCTGCCATGTCTCTCAATCTCTACATCGAGGAGAGTCAAGAGGCTCTCTAGCAATCCAAGGTTCCTTCCCTTGAAGCGCCTCGAAGGGATTGTGGAGCGTGAAGACACATGTCCCTCCCTTTAGTTGAGTGAGGGGGGGAGAGGAGAATCTCCCTTTCATGTCTCCAAAATCCTTCAATGATACGGCTTCTCTTGCCACTACCTTCACCCTTTTGATCCTCTTCAGTCATTGGACTTGCACAATCAACGAAGGTGTTACTGTCATAAGTTTAGGTGCAGTAGCTTGGAAGACAATCAGATTATCATTCTATCGGTCTTCAAGGATCTACAATGTGAGGCTCCGCTTTTTCACATACTTCTTCTAAAAATAGGTGGCTTCAATATCACACAAAATATCCTCTTTTTTCTCCCCTACTTCTGCCCCTGCATTGCTCTTCATTTGTTTCTCTTTCTCTTCTAATTTTGATTCCTTCACAGGGGCATGGTTGTCTAGCCCTACCATGGAATCCTACATTGTAGGATCGGTGTTCCCCCTAACCTTCACAGGGTAGTCCCTAGTAAAATTACCAAATTTGTTACACTCAAATCACACCCCAAAGTACATCCCGAAATTGAGCGGAATAGTGACAAGCTCAGATCCAACAGTGATCACCATGCTCTTTGGTGGTGACTTAGAAATATTCCAACCTATAAAAACTAGGTTAGAGGATCTACCAAGTCCCCTCTTGTTAGGAACAAACACAAGTGTGCCTAGCTCACTAGCAAGCAACTTGATGTTATGCCAAAGCCAACCAGACAGACCCGCAAACTCGACCCAGATAGGATGTATCCCCTGGAGGGATTTTGATGAGTCAAATATTGGTTCCCATGGCATAATTCACACAGTGGTCATGTTAAATACCTGGGGGCCTTTATGAAAAATCTTTGACACATCGGAGCCCTGCTTGAATCCAACTGAATAGAAACCCTTTGCTAGGTAAGGGTTTTTTTTAATTGCTCCCCCATGTCCAAGAATTTGTGGTCCTTGAATCCATTGGATAAGTTCAAATCTATTAGGGACTCTCCCGCTGAAGCCAAACACGAGCGTAAGTTTTTCTAGCATAGCTAGCTGCTTATAAATAAGTGGTGGTGGAATTCCTATAGTGATAGCCTTTGCAACCTCCACTTGCTGAGAGAGACTTCTTTAATGCACAAAAGGCTCAATCCACCAACCCTTCTGCAACAAGACCACTACATTCTGCTTGGGAGAAAGTTCTTTTGTTACCATTTGGGACGCATTCAAACTATCTTTTCACTTCTTTAAGCTCCCTGTATAGTTGAGATTAAAGATTCTTTAGCTTTTCCTGGCCTTCCTCACTTGTTGCTTCAACAGTTGTGCCTTTAGCACAGTCCTTGGAGTTTGAGGCCTTCAAAATGTTTGTAACAGAGATTCCTAGTTTGAGAGCAGCAAAAGTTGTTGATCCCTTGATCTCATTAGTACAAATTGGCCCCTAAAGCACACCCGCCTTGATGGTCTTGTTACCATATACATGTGGTAGTGATGTGTGTGAACACACTAGGACCGCCAGGGAACTTTTTCCCTCTTTAGGAGGTTTTTTCCCCCGAGCATTGTATATACGCCCATCACTCTAGGTCTATCTATCTTTCCATTGCACACTAAGTAACACACTCTATCGTGTGTCTTGAGCTTCCTTTGTCTTCTCCAAGCTGTGTGCATTTCTCTGCAACCCTAATTCCAACAATTGGTATTAGAGCAGATAACGTCCTCCTGGGCTTCGTTGCCAGCTGCTCCATCACATGCCTGCTCACTTTTTCTGATTATAGTGAGGTTTGGTGAGCGTTCATAGGTCAACAAATATTTCAGGTTAGCTCATAGAGTTAAGTCTGCTCAGATTTATGATTCGGGCTCATTTCGGCCTCCGTTTCCACTACAGGCAGGTCTGCACAGGTAATTTTTGCGTCTGGAATGTTGTGCAGGGCATTGATGTATGTCCTAGTTCTGAGGATGTAGGCGATGTTGAGGATGTTGCAGGTCTTGCTGCAAGGATTGTTGCTATTAGAGTTGTTTTGCCTACGGTAGAACAAGCTCGTTGGGATGTAAAGGATGCACAGACTCATGCATTGATTGCGTTGTCTGTGAAGCGCACCATTGTTCCTCTTATCCATTCAGCAAAATCTGCAAAATAGGCTTGGGATATTTTGACTGGTCTTTATGCACATCGCAATGAGGCTAAAACTGATTTGCTACGTAAAGAGCTGGAGTCGAAGATTATGCATGAGGAAGATGATATGGACACTTTCCTTGCTAGTGTCAAGGATATCAATGAGAAACTTATTTCTGCAGGTAAAGTCATTTCAGATAGTTCCTTTGTGTAGAATGTTCTTGATGCATTACCAGATTCTTACAAGACTTTTGCTAGTACTTGGAGACTTATGACCCAAGGAAATCCAGAAGTTGTCAAGTTTGATGCATTATGCACATTGCTGTTGCAAGAGTCACTTTCCAAAAAAAAATAGGACTAGACAGCGTGCAGTTGAACAGGCTTTTATTGCTTCTCAAAGAAAGGGTGGTAACAGCATTAATGCAACCACTTCTTATGGTTCTGTTGTGAGTGGCAAAACTTTTGTTCTTTATGCTTCTGCTGGCAGCACTTTGTTTGGCAATTCTAGTGATAAGGGCAAAAAGAAGATGCGTTGCCATTATTGTAAAGCTAATGATCACTCGATCAAGTCGTGTCCTAAGTTTAAGGCCAAAGAGGCTAAGAAGAAAGAGGGTGGTTCCACTGTAAATGTTGGTTCCACTACAAATGCAGCCATTGTTAAGTCTTCTATGTTGCTGATGTGGATGTAGAATGGACTTTTAGTGCAGAGTGCACTTACAATCTTGATGTCCATGATGCATGCTTGTCAGTTGCTACAGATTCACATGTGTGGTATTTCGAGAGTGGTGCTACAAAGCACATTACCTCACATCGTGAATTTTTCACCTCTCTAAAGTCTCTCCCTCATGGGAATTCAATCACTTGTGCCAACAATGCCTCTTATTCGGTTCAGGGAGTTGGAAAGATTGTGCGTACTGCTGCAGATGGAAGTTCCTTCACACTTGTTGATGCACTTTATGTACCTGGGATCAAGACGAATCTCTTCTCTGTATCCGCACTTGCTAGACTTGGACTTGTAGTCAAATTTGTGGATGACAGATGTAAAATTCATGATCTCAATTTTGGTGATGAAATTGTTTCATCTGGCCTTTTGTGCCATGGGTTGTATAAGCTCACTTTGTATGACAAGTGTGGACAAAATTTTGCAAATGCTGTTGCAGATTCAAGGCTATTTTAGATGCAAAACTATGGCATGCATGTTTTGGTCATTTGAGTTTTGCCAGTTTGCTGCGTTTGCAAAAATTTGATATGGTTGCTTCTTTGGCGCCTCTTGAAGCACCTGTCAAACATGTTTGTGAAGGCTGTATTTTGGGTAAGATGCAGCGTTCTAAGTTTCCAAAGGATGGTTCATTTCGGGCCATATGCAGGTTGCAGCTTGTGCATAGTGATGTTTGTGGACCCATGCAAACTCTGTCCTTGGGCAGTTACCTTTACTTTGTGACTTTCATTGATGAATACTCCACGCATGCATGGGTATTTCCGCTTAAAGCAAAGTCCGAATTTTTTATGTGCTTCAAACAATTTCTAGCTATGGCTGAAAATGTCTCAAAATGTACTATTGGCACCCTTCGTTCCGATCGAGGGGGGGAGTATATGTCTCATGAATTCAATGTATGTTTGGCTAGTCGTGGGATAAAACACTAATGTATAGTGCCTTATACACCTCAGCAAAATGGTGTTGCTGAGAGGAAAAATAGGTCACTTATGAAAATGGAACGATGTATGGTCAAAAGTCAAGCTTTGCCGCATTCCTTTTGGCTTGAGGCCATCATGTGTGCCACTTATGTACTGAAACAAGTGTCCTACAAAAGCTTTGCAGTTTATTACTCCATATGAAGCATGGCATGCTAGAACGCCTTCAATTGAGTACATGCGTGTTTTTGGCTATTTGGCGTATGCTTTGGTGCCACAAACACAGTGCAGAAAATTGAATGGTAAGGTTGTCAAATGTATTTTTGTTGGTTATAGTGCAAAGGTTACAGGCTGTATCATCCGCAAACAAAACGTATTCTGGTTTCATGGGATTTAGTCTTTGTGGAAGATTTTGTTCAGCCCTTGCTGTCATGTACTAGCGACAATAATGTAAGCTTGCAATAAATTTATGACACTTTGTTGCCTCTTTTCAGTGGTAGAAATATGAATGTAAGTTCTAATGAGGCAAATGTATAGCCTATGGGGGTTTCTAAAAATGTTACAGATCAGCCTATTACTGATGCAGATGTACATGATGTACTTGATGGGGAAAGGGCTGAAATGAGCAGGCTAGAGGTATGCCAAAATGGCTGGTACACACTTTTTGTGATAGTAAATTGGATGCACCTTTGTCTAGTCCTACTCGTTCAGGATCTCACCATGCATCTTATGCATCAGATTGTTATGCTTTGGCTGTGTCTAGCTTACATGATGTTGAGGAACCTTTCTCTTTTGATGAAGCACAGAATTCAAAAAATTGGATGGCTTCCATGCAATCAGAACATGATGCACTTATAGAAAATGACACGTGGACTTTATGTGATTTGCCTCCTGGAAAAAAGGCCATTGGTACAAAGTGGGTTTACAAGTTGAAACGCAAACCGGATGGTGAGGTCGATCGCCATAAGGATCGACTTGTTGCAAAGGGTTATGCACATAAAAAAGGCATACATTATGAAGAGACCTTTGCTACCACTTGTCGTATGACTACTGTGAGTTTTCTATGTGCATTGGCAACTCACTTTGGTTGGGATGTACATCAATCAGACATTGTTATTGCTTTCTTGAATGGGGACATATTTGAGGAAGTTTATGTAACACAGCCTCGCAGTTTTGTCATAAAAGGACAAGAGGACAAAGTGTGCATATGTAATAAGGATTTGTATGGATTGAAGCAATCTCCTCATGCTTGGTATGAGAAAGCTGACATTCATTTGGTCAAACGAGGCTTTCATAATAGTCCAACAGAAAGCACATTGTATGTAAAGCGTGAGGGTGATGTACTTCTCATTGTGGTTATTTATGTCGATGATTTGCTAATCATTGGACCAAATGAGAGACATATTGCTGAATTTAAGGCTGATTTGAATGCTACTTTCAAGATGAAAGATTTGGGGCTATTGCATCATTACTTGGGTAAATAGTTTAAGCTGTGTGATGGTGGTATTGCCTTGTGTCAGAAAAGTTAAATAGAGACATTGCTAAGTAAGTTTGGACTTCAGAATTGCAAACCTATTACCACTCCCATGGAAACAAGTTTGAAGTTGAGTCTACATGATGTTGGAGATCTTACTGATGTCACTCTTTATCAAATTGCTGTTGGCTGCCTCATTTACGTATGCAGCATGAGGCCGGATATTCAGTTTGCAATCTCACAGGTCATCATATTTATGCATAGCCCAGGGTCTAAGCATTGGTAGGTTGTTAAGAGGATTTTCCGTTACCTTAGTGGCACTTTATATCTTGGCTTGTTTTATCCCAAGGGGGATCATTGCCACCATACTTACATACTTTTCCTGACTGAGATTGGGCTGGTTGTTTTGACACACGAGTGTCCACAAGTGGTTTTTGTTTCATGCTTGGTAGTTCATGTATATCATGGTTGAGCAAGAAGCAACCAGCTGTGGCCACTTCGAGTTGTGAGGCTCAATACAGGGCAGTCTTCACAGCTACGGTTGAGTGTGTATGGATCAGACGCCTTATGGCTGATTTGTGTGTTGGACAGGAAACTGCCAACACTATATATACTCACACTGAAAGCGCATTGGTAGTTGTGAGGAAGACGGTTTTTCATGCTTGCACAAAGCACATTGAGGTGCATTACCACTATGTCAGGGAGAGGCTCTCAGCACGAGAGATGAGCTTGGCTTATGTGCCAACATAGGACAACCTTGCATATCTTTTCACAAAGGCATTGTCTTGTGAGAAGCTTGAAGCTTTCCGCAAAGCTTTGGGCTTAGTCCCCTTTGTGGACTGATCATGGCCTCAGAGCATGGCACTTCCCTTTACTCATGTGCCAGCTCTCGTTCACCGCATCACTCCAGGGGGGATTTGCTACCATATACATGTGGTAGTGATGTGTGTGAACACACTAGGACCGCCACAACATTTTTTCCCTCTTTAGGAGGTTTTTTCCCTCGAACTTGTATATACACCCATCAATCTAGTGCTATCTATCTTTCCATTGCATACTAAGTAACACACTCTCTATTGTGTGCCTTGAGCTTCCTTGGTCTTCTCCAAGCTGTGTGTGTTTCTTTGCAACCCTAATCCCAACAAGTCTTAACCTCAAAATTAAATGCTTGAGCAATTTGGACTAGATCTTTTTCTTTTTCTTTCACTAATATGGCCTTGTACTCTGAGAGAGCATTAGTAATCACGTGGGTCTGACTCCTTATCGAAGCCAAGCCCTTCATTACAGCATCATTCAAAAGTCGCAAGAACACCCCTTCCCCTTCATCCATCAACACAATTCCCTTATTTGTTGCCATTTTTCTAGCCATGAGAATTTTGTAAGAACTTGATGATGTCTTTCTCCATTGGCAAGGCTTCAGATTTCATTAAAGCTCTATGCACCAAAGAGAAAATAAAAAGGCGGGCAGAGGGGGGGGGGGGGGGGGGGGCATCAATAACCCCATGACACGTGGGAACATTTTCTACTAATAAGGAGAATTATAATTATTGCAATGAAGATAATTAAAAGTGGTGTGTCGAATAACCTACTGGGCGTAGTGATACTAGCCAAAATGTTAATCACGCCAAATATCTTAATGGGCAGGGCTAATGATGAACTCATAGGAGGGGGAGAATGGGGGAGGACCAGCCAAAGCTAGTGATGGGCATGAGCTGAAATGGGTAATAGGTTGACTTTGAGAACTACATCGGACAATGGGAGGCAACCAGTGTGGCCAACACTGGCCAAGACAAGCATGACAAGAGCCGCTGGCTGAGCTGAGGGCGGGGATGCCACAAGAGAAACAACTAACCATAATTGCAGGCCGAGATGAGCACACGTCCTACACAACACCACAAGGTAAGAACAATAAAGAAAAACCGTCCTACCCAACCCTTACTGCCATCACATAGCGCTTCATCACATGGAAGACCCTTAATGCTCATCAAGATAACCCTCTTATGGAAATTATAGACAACCCTAGTGTTTTTGACACTATGAAGGATACGTCTAAGGGTTCTGTCAGATCTACAGTAAGACCGGGCAAGCCAACGGCCAGAGCCAAGGGCCAAAACTCACATGCGGTCAAGGGGTGCCATATTAGTGGTCTAGGAGCCTATAGATGGTGAGGATGGATGGAGAGTAGCATGATTGAGTCCCTGCGGTCTTACATTGGTATCAAAGCTCAGAAGAGAGAGGAGCTATGGAGGAGGGGAAAGTATTGCATGGTTGAATGCATGGTACCTCTCTCTCTCTCTCTCTTTCTCTCTCTCTCTCTCTCTCTCTCTCTCTCTCTCTCTCTCTCTCTCTCTCTCTCTCTCTCTCTCTCTCTCTCTCTCTCTCTCTCTCTCATATCAGGCCATAGCATGGGCATGGACTTTTCAGATACACCGAGGTCGATAAAGAAGCCTTGTCGCGACAGGGCAAGAACCAAATCTTATACACAAGAAGGAGTCCACATCAACCTTCACCAAATCCACCTCAAAAGCAATCGTTGGGGTCGCAAGACCGAGGGAAGTTGTTTTATGTCATAAAATCTAATATCTGACCAACACAAATGATTTTCTCATATTAAACTGATCATTTAATGTGGGAGAATAAATGGGAACAAGGGTAAGATATAGACATGTGCTTATAGATCTATCTCAACACAGAGCCAATGGTAAAGGGGCCCAAATGAGAGATTATTGTAGGAATGCTCTATAAGAGGTAAGTGATTTTCCCATTGTGAGCGTTGATCTACTTTGGTAACATAAGCCTTGAGTAGATCGAGTATCGTAAGATTGGTTGTCTCACTTTGGCCATCCGTTTGTGGGTGATAGGCCGAAGAGAAATTCAATCTTGTTCCTAAAGTTTCAAAGAGACCGTTCCCAAAATTACTGCTCATTCTAAGATCTCTATCTGACACGATGGATGTTAATAATCCATGGTGTTTGAAAATATGAGATATGAAGAGAGTTGCCATTTGGTGTGTCTTAATAGTCTTTTTGACAGGAATAAAGTGTGCTTGCTTGCTAAACCTGTTGACTATTGTCCATATTCCAATATCCCATGGATAGACTTGAGTAATCCAAAGATGAAATCCATGGATATACTCTCCCATGGTGAATTTGGGATAGGCAATGGTTGGAGTAATCCAGGTTGCTTCCCTCTATCATATTTGGTCTTTTGGCATGCTACACATTTTGAAACATACTTTTGTATGTCCACTTTCATCGTAGGCCAATAGAAATACGTATCTACTCCCTTGAGAGTAGGTTGAATACCTATATGCACCGCATAGGGAGGAGCATGAGATTCATACATAAATTTCTCATGAAGAGAATGGGTAACACATAGCCTATTGCCATGGAGACGATAACCATCCTACAAGGTGAATGGTTCCTCTTTCTTCCCCAAAGCAAGGGCTGACATTATTTTTAAAGTCAAGGCCAGTAGTATACTCATCTATCATAGAAGATAGATAATTGTGAGTAGCTATAGACACCACATTAACTTTTGGTCATCGTGAAAGTGCATCGGCCACTTGATTGTGCTTACCAGCAATGTGAGCAATATGGAAATTAAATTGTGAAAGAAAATTTGTCCACCTCCTTTGTTGGAGATCTTGGTTTGCGTCATGAAATACTTGGGACATTGGTGATCGGTTCGTAGAATGAATGGAGTCCCCAATAAGTAGTGCTTCCATCTGTCTAGAACATGTAGAACAGCTAAAAGATCTTTCTTATAAATTCCCAAGACTCATTCATCAGTATTGAGCCTTCGGCTCTCATATTCTATCATTAGGAAATTTCGGAGGTCATTTGGAGGGCCTTCTAAGAAAATGTATTTTTTGCACTCTCTCTCTAGAAAAAATGACAAATAAAAGAGCTGGGTCTTTCATAGTAAAACTTCAAAAAGTGTACTTTAAGTAGATTCCTTACCCCTCTGAACATTCGTTCGTAGTGATTGAGGGATAATACTCTTTTTAGTTGTATTGAATGAACAACGTCAATACGGAGGGAATGAGGCTAACATGGAGGGACGAATCCGCAGCCGCTATTCACTTTCCATTAAACCTGCACATTTGGCTAATGGCGCACTCCTCAAATGGCACAAATGTTACCCACAAACGAGCCAAATATCACCTTCACATTGATTTGGACAATGAGTACCAACCATTGATTAAGCGCAGTAAAACAAACACACATATACCTCCCACCTCCATAGACACGCTCAGAGCTCAAGGAGCTAAACACATAGATATCTGGACGAGAGGCTCTCTCTACCCTAAGAATCCAATAACTAATGCGTCTCCACCGTTTGTCAATCCTACAAGCTTATTGACCTTTGCTGGTGATGGAGAAAACGGCCTTCTGGGTTATTGTAAATCACTTACAAGAGAAGCTGGAACTTACAAGAGCATTCTCCAAGCTCAACAATGTGAGATTGTTCGCCTTTCACATTTACATTCTACAGATCAGGTTACCATTTTGCAACATAAAACAGAGGTACAAGAACTGAAAGAAAAGGTGCGAAGTTGTCAAATGAAGGACACCATCTTGGATGGTCGTATCTGAAAGAAGAAATTGCGCAATCTTGAAACATTGCAGGTTGCATCAGGAGGTCTCAAGAAAAGAATCCGAGCATTAAGGTGATGCTTCTTGGTTGGCTACATTGTCTTAGTTAAGTAATCTCTTTGTTTTTTCTTGTTATGCATTGTTTTCATGTGCCTAAATAGTGTTAGTGAAGCAAATTTTCTGTTATTTACTTATGCATTGTCTTCATGTAGAGACTCAATCTATCCTGACAAGGAAAACATTGACCCCAAAGCCAATATAGGAAAGAGATTGAAGCCACTTATAAGTAGAAGCCTGGCAGCAGATATAGTACATGACAAGAAGTTTAAGGTTCTACAAAGAAATGTAGTGGACCGCTTTATTTCAGAGAACTCAGTGCCTGCAATAGAGATACAAGGCACACTTGATTCACTTGGTGTAAGCAAAAGAGGATATTCGGCTATCCAAAAGTCTGTCTCATCCATCTTTGTTAGGAAGGGTATAAAATCCAAACTTCTACCATCAGCCTCAAGTGTTTGGAAAGAGAGGCTTCAGCTTAACGAGGCACAGGGAGACTATCTTGGACAGCCCTTTCATATTAAAGCAACTTACAGTGGCCATGGAGCCAACATGGCATATGATGAGTTCAACAATATTTTTATGGACCTGCGGATACTACAGAAGAGAATGGTGGAGTTTTACAACATCACATTTGAAGAGTCACGTGGACTATTACATTTTGTGTTAAAACTGGATGAGTGTGAGCTTGTTAAAGAGAAAAAGCTAGAGCGTGTTACTATTACTTTAATGAATAGAGCCCTCTCAAAGTGTCCCAGTGATGATCCTTTATATTTTAGTGTTCAATCAGAATCTAACATATGGTGGCTTGGTGCGTTTGAGGTAAGCGATATTCTCAAGTAAGCTCAAATATTCAGATCTACTTAAGTCTCATTTATTTTGTGTTGCAGGTAAAGAAATAAGATCATGAGATTCTATATTGGGTGTTCCATCGAACTAATATTCCGGAGCTGATTGATCGACAGACTAACCAGGGAGAGGTACTACGTCTAGATGGAAGGGGAGACTTTCAAGTTCAGTGGCATCTTGCAGGTGACCTTAAAACATTAAAGTGCATGTATAATTGTGGAATGGGTGCAATGGCAAAGTCACCGTGTTTGTTCTGCATGGAGCCTGCAAAGGTCATGAACCCAAAGTGGTGGAGAAAAGCTCCAACACGTCACATTGAGGATCCTGCTTTTCGACCAGTTTTGAAAATACCACTTGTGAATGTTCACATTTGTACAATGCATGCCCTTTGTAGAATTGTAGAGAAATTGGTCTACTTATACATCGGGTTTGCTTGGAAGATTAAGAACTCTACAGAACGACAAGTAGCCTTGCAGTGCTTAGAAATGGTACTGTCGGATATGGGGCTTCATGGTGGCAATGTGAAAATCCAGCGGGATGAAAAGAGATCAACTGCTGAGAAGGATGTCCCATGCAAACCATCCATCGGTGGGGTGAAGGCACAGAGGTTTTTATCTAAGCCCCAAGGTACAAGAGATCCAAAGCTAACAAAACATGGAAAAATATATAACACATCTTATGTTAGCAAGGTAGAGTATCAGAGCTGGAAAAATCTACATATTGCAGTCAAAGACCACGAACCAACTACTCGTAACGCGAAGGCTGAGGTTTGGCGATCAATAGACATCCTATTTTTGATGTGCGACAAAGATGACTGGTCACAAGGTGATATGAACAAGTTCAAGGAAAATCTCAACCTTCTGAAAAAATCATTCAAGACAGCATGGACAGACACCCAGATTACTCACTACATGGTATTATCATGTATTTCTTTCTCTCTTATGTGCAAATATGTGAGTGTAAAACATTCTAACTAATCTGTTTTCATATCCAGCACATCATCTTCAATCATTTGCCATATTTTATACAGAAGTATGGGAACCCGGCAATATGGAATACCCAAGGGATGGAAAAGTCTCATTACATGGCGAGAAATGCTTATTTCAGGCACACACGACATGGTGGCTCTCGAATCAAGGCTAACAGTTTGAGAGAACTATTTGAATGGTTCTATCGTAGAATCATTCATCGAATGCAGGCAAAAGAAGTCTTGGCAAATTCAGCAACAGCACAAGCCATCAAACATTTACAACAACAAAAAGCTAAAAGATCAATGGCATACAACAACTCCGGAGCTCGTGAAAGTCAACGAAGGTGGAGAGAGACAATGGTGTATGTGAATCACAAGTGGAGAAAGATACTCTGAGTGGATGGCATTGTAAAAAATTTATGTAATACATGATCTTATACAATTGGTACTTGAAGTGTATCAAGATTTTGCAGGTTCAATTTTGTTTTTTGGCACGTCACCCTTGTAACGAATCATGAGATGTTTGCCATACTCTAAAAGTTCATCTGGGTTTTGTCTACCAAGAGCTAGTGCCATTGCTATGTAGGTGTAGTAATACGCTGCCCGACCACCTGTATAGCCTGGGCAGTAACCAAAACAATCTCTAGCAAACACTTTGTCAACAAGAATGACTTTATCTGCACTTTTGGGCAGCACCGGTCCACCCAAGAAGCGTGATAGTGTCTTGAATGTGTAAGTTGCTATTGAACCCTCTTGTGACATGGAATTGTGAAAAACTACTATCGGCGACTCGCAGAGCTTTGAAAGGTACTGTGCTAGGGCCGCATCCCTTCCTCGATACTCTCTTGTCCGGCGCCGAAGGAAGTCATCCTTGTCAGCAATCCAAGACTGCACATACAATGTCAGAAATGACACAAACAGAGAGAGAGAGAGAGAGAGAGAGAGAGAGAGAGAGAGAGAGAGAGAGAGAGAGAGAGAGAGAGAGAGAGAGAGAGAGAGAGATACCATGAAGCTCTCATCCTGTAGAAAGAGGTTTTCTTGCCACAGGTCTACAGATGTAGTTGACCCCTGACCTGAATGGTTAAACCAATCCTCCACTTCTTTGTTACTTTTCGATGGTCTTAGGCTTTGTCTTATTGCTTGGAAGGTGGCTTCATCAGGTAGTGTCTCCTTGTATTTTTCAGCTTTCTCAAAGCATCTTCGAAGGCATTCCATTGGATTGCTGGATGTTTCCATTGCCTCATCATCACTACTATCCTCTGAAACAAATCCACTCCTCTCCTCTTGGACTCTGGAAATAATAGCCAGGGAGAAATCCTCCCTTAAATAAAACACACTTTGCACATCATGTAAGAAGATATAGGTCCTGTCTCCAATCCTGAACTCAGGCACAGCTGGCAACATCATCTGAGCATGCTTCTCAGTGAAGTTACTGACATCCAATGGAAGTTTGATTTCTGTGGTTTTCACAGAGAGCATCTTACTTCTTTGTACTTCAATTGCCTCAACCTCAAGGTCGACTGTGTCTTCAACCTCCTCGACTTCTTGCATATGAGTTGTCTCCTCGCATTCCTCTTCTGGTGTTGCATCCTGCTCCTCTAACACCTCATCAGGATTCTGCATGAGGAATCCAAACAGGCTGTTGAGGTAAATCATAAAGCCAAAGGCTTCCTGAATGAGTTTGCATTCTTTTTGGTGCAAAGGGCAGACTGAATGTCGGCAAGAGGGTGGTAATTCCCTATACTTCTTCACTCCCTGTCCCTTTCCACCACAGTCATTTAAATGCACAAGAGTCATAGTAGGTAGAACAACCCTTCCTACCTGCACCATCACCTCAAACTTATCTC